>NC_091167.1:49527545-49740045 GCF_040958095.1 Procambarus clarkii
GGACGGGGGTTTGGGGAATGGTTGGGAGGACGAGAAAACGGGGAAGTGAGGAATGGTTGGGAGGATGAGGGTAGGGAAAAAGGTGGGGGAGGACTGGAAGACAGGGGGAAGGTTGCTGTGGCTCTGGCATAACAGGCGTACCTGTTATGCCAGTTGTTTTAAAGCTTCTGTGCAGGCAAGGGTTCGAGTCTCCTGGTGGGAAAGTGTTCTAAAGTTGTATAACTTCATTTGTGTGTTTAGGCAAGTTGTGCATCATATTATATATATATATATATATATATATATATATATATATATATATATATATATATATATATATATATATATATATATATATATATATATATATATATATATATTGTGACGATAATCTCCTTCAAGAGATTGAGCCTGCTCTTCCCTCCATAATTACGTCGTTGAAATTATATAAAACTACTATGGAAGAAATGTCCAACAACGACAACAACACCAGCAAGGTTTGCCAGAGCGCAAAACGTTGCAGCCAGAGACACCTGTTCAGACTCAAACCGCCAAACTACCTGTTGATCGCTACCGGCTCCGCTGATTGGTCGCCGGTCTGGCTGCAACTGCACTCGCCCCCCCATACTACTTGATGTCTGGGGTCGCCACGACCTCAGACCTCAGAATATTCAGTGCTTTCGTGGTTACCACTCCTCCCGGCTAGACGTTAGCGTGTACTGAGAGAGGTGGTAGCTTAAAGCCAATATTCCAGCACCTTCCCAATATTTTGTGTTGCACTTCTTGTTATTTTATCTTAACGTAACTTTTCATTGTGTCATTTAATTATTCTTATTATTTTGATTGATTGATTTTATTATACAAATTTGTTTGTCCATTTTTTCATGTTTTGATCTATTTAACGTAATTAAAATTTCATTGTTAAAGTTTACTTGTGTTTTGTGTGTCTTCTCCTTACCTTACCACAGACGAAGTTCCAGTTTTTTCTATTTTTTTTTTATAACTATGTGACGAGGCCATACCCCTAGCCTTAAACAGCCGAACACCAACGCGTTACCGTCACAAGTTATATGGGGGCCTGTCCGGGAGTTGAACCCGGGACCTCTCGCACCCCTACACGTCAGTCAGAGATGATGATACATACAACGGTAGGGAATTAGCTTACTTTTCAGAGCACAAAAGTTCGCTAATTCTGTAAGTATCATATTAAATTCAGTAGGAAAAACTTGCTTTATGTCCTATAGAGACTTGGCAAGGTATGCCTACATCCTTGGACTACCAATTTTACTTTTGAGACAATTTACTGTTTCATTTGTTTTCGAAACTCTGTTTCATTTGTTAGTAGGATTTTCTTGCCCTTATCCTCTTACATGAGTACCGGGTACAAGATTTCCTGCGCCCTTGATTTAATTTAATCATTTAACATCTTTTACTTAACTTTAATTGTTAAAGATCTCACAGGATAGGTACCAGTTGCCACGTTGTCCTGTTTCTGACATTCACTATTGAATATTCGTGTACCTTTATTTGCTAATTTCACCATGTTTCGTCTCCAAGCTTTCCGTACAAATCCAGCAGGTGAAATAGGGACTTTAAGTCGTGCCAAGAGGACTGAATTACAAACTCTTGCACATGAGTATCAACTAGAAGTTCCCTACCAAGCCAACAAAAATGACCTACACAACCTGTTGCTGGATTACTATTTAGAGCAAGGTAAGATAGACTCTGAAACTCATGAAACTTACTATATTGCAGAGAAAACTGACTTGGCAACGATGAAACTTAAACTAGAGCTGGCCAAGATTGAACGTGAGCAGCAAAGAGAAGCAGCTGCCATACGAAGGGAAGAACAAGAACGCGAAGCTGCCTTGAGGAGAGAAGAACAAGAACGAGAAATCACCCTCAGAGAACGCGAGGCCGCCTTGAGGAGAGAAGAACACGAACGTGGACTCGCCCTCCACGAACGTGAGGTCGCCTTGCTCCATGAACGTGAACGAGTACAGCTTGAAACACTCCAGGAGCGGGAACGCTTACAGCTCGAAACCAAACAACGCGAGTTAGAGATGCAACGCGAACATGACAAGCAACAAGCGACTCTGGCTCTAGAGTGTCGTCAACGTGAAATCGCCTTGGAAACTTCACACTTCACTCAACGCCAGCAAGCTACTGCCAATCTTCCCGTCAGTTTTAATATATCACATGCAAGTAAGTTAATGCCATCCTTTATAGAAGCAGAAGTTGATGTGTTCTTTACCACCTTTGAAACCCTTGCTAATCAACTCAGTTGGCCTGTCAACCAATGGGCCACACTTCTCAGAGTCCATCTTACAGGTAGAGCTGCAGTCACACTCAGTACTTTGGCGTCTGAGAATGACTACCACACTCTGAAACAAGCAGTGTTGGACGCCTACCTCCTCTCTACTGAAAGTTATAGAAGGAAATTCCGTGACCACCTGAAGGCAAGTACCACTACCTTCCTCGAGTTTGCTAACACGAAACGGAGGTATTTCATGAAATGGCTGGAAGCAGCACATGTCTCTACTTTTACAGAACTCGTCAACCTGATGCTTGTTGAAGAATTCTTGAGACGTGTGCCACCTCCTGTCCGCCTCTACTTAGCAGATAAAGAAGAAACCGACTACCTGAAGTGTGCTAAGTCGGCTGACACTTACAGCCTCATCCACCGGCTGACACCCGAACCATCCTCCAGTAAGAAGTCGTGGTACAGTTACGAGAAGGTGAGCCCCGATCAAGCTGGTTCACAACTGCACTGCAAGTATTGTAGACTCTATGGACATACCATAGACAAGTGTGGTAAGTCTCAATACAAGGGAACCACTGACCAACAAAGACCCAAACCAACTCCTCCTAAGTCCGGTAAGCCTGTGATGAATGTTGGTGTTGATATTAATGATCTTTCTCTTTTCAGTAACCACCTGTATACTGGAACTGTCTCTGCCAACGGTTCAAATCCGGAGGGACGTTTCAAATTGAAGATCTTGAGGGACACAGCGGCTCTACAATCGATCATCTTGAAGTCGGCTGTGCCCAACATCGTCTACACCGGAGAAACTGTCTTCATCACTGACCTCACTGCTACCACTCCATACCCTCTCGCCAGAGTCCACCTGGATTGTCCCTACGTGAACGGGGAAGTCCAAGTCGCCGTCAGGGAAAAGCCTTTTCCCATGCCTGGAGTGCAACTTCTCCTAGGCAACGACTTGGCAGAAGACCTGCAACCGACCAACCTGATCGTCATGGACAAACCCCAGGTGTGTAACTCTGTGCCAATAAACCCTATTCTAGAGTATGTTCCAGCAGAGGTTCAAGAGAGTGGTGAAGTTTCTCCTCCGGTTCTCGTGACCACCCAGGCACAAGCCGCACGTCCACAGCCAGCTGACTCTACTGCTACCGCTGTCCCTCAAGACCCTCAGAAACTACCCCCGCATCTGACCAAGTTGGAGTTCCGTAAGTTGCAGAGGGAAGATCTTACTTTAACACCATTGTATTTCCAGGCTAAGACTGAACCCGACAGTATTCCTGGGTTCTTCCTAGAGAACGACTTACTCTACCGCAGATATAGACCCAGTAAACTGAAGGAGGAGGACGATTGGGCCAACATCGAACAACTTGTGATTCCTACCAGCCTGCGGCCCACTATTCTACACCTGGCCCACGGAGCATTCTCCCACTACGGCTTCAACAAGACTTACCATGGGATTCGTCAAGACTACTACTGGCCAGGTATGGTAAATAACGTCAAACAGTACGTAAAACAGTGTCATACATGTCAGATGGCAGGCAAACCGAACATCTCCATTCCCAGAGCGCCACTGATTCCCATACAGGTGCCTGCGGAACCTTTCCACAGACTCATAATAGACTGTGTTGGTCCTTTACCTCGGACCAGTTCAGGTAACGCCTACATCCTAACCATCCTGTGTCCTACCACCAGATTTCCCATAGCAGTTCCAGTGAAGAACATCACGGCTGCTACGGTTATAAAACATCTATTGAAGATCTTCACTCAATACGGATTTCCCAGGGAGATTCAAAGCGACTGTGGTACCAACTTCACCAGTGATCTCTTCAAAAGGACACTGGAGGAGTTCAACATCAAACAGGTATTGTCCAGCCCCTATCATCCTGCTTCACAGGGTTCTCTTGAACGTAGTCATCAGACCATCAAAGCACTCTTGAAAAAGTTTTGTAGTGAAACCTCGAAGGATTGGGATAAGCAGATTGACCTAATAATGTGTATTTTCAGAAGTCTCCCCAATGAGTCCCTAGGAGTATCTCCTTATGAGATGCTCTACGGCCGTAAGTGCCGTACTCCCCTTAAGGCTTTCAAAGACTCTCTCAGAGATGCCACCTTCAGTGAGCATCAGAATGTGCCCCAGTTTCTTCAAAACCTTCAACACATTCTCGAGAGAGTCCACCGTTTTGCCCATAATAATCTATTGAAAGCCCAGGTGAGAATGAAGACTCATTACGACCAGACCAGCAAAGTAAGAAAATTCAAGCCGGGAGACTTCATCCTTGCATATTTCCCTATCCCAGGTTCACCTTTACAAAACAGGTTTTCAGGACCCTACCGCGTCAAAGAGTGCAGGAATAATAACAACTACGTGATAGAGACTCCAGATAGGCGGCGGAAGACCCAGCTGTGCCACGTCAACCTCCTGAAGCAATATAATGGTACTCCTCCCACTGTCCTGACTAACTATTCCACCTTCACAGAACCCTACATCCACAGTGAGACCATCCCAGCTTCTCCTCCCGAAAGCACTGACAAGGAGTCAGCGCTTTCTAATTCCGAAATCCTTAATGATCTTCCCAAATGCTTTCAGGATAATAATCGTGCTCCTTTGCCCTCTTCTAATTCCACTCTCACCTCGTCAGATAAGCCCTTCATCCTCCATGTCGACGCCAGGGGTACCGACGTTGGTGGTGTCGTGATGCAGCAACGAGGCGAGAAGAATACACCTGTCAGCGACTACTGCTACAAGGATCTACGGAACAATTGGCAAGGAGCTACTCTTCCTCATCCTGAAGCTTCAGCACTTCACTCCACACCTGAAAAGTGCTCGGTCCACCATCAACACGGACCACACCACCCTACACCTCCTGCAGCACGCCCACTTCTCATCTCAACGTCTTCTACTATGGGCTTGCTAACTGCAGAAATTCAACCTGGAGACACGCTATACCAAGAGTCTGACAACATCTTAGCCCATGATCTCTCCAGAGTTTATGAAGTAGAAGAAACTTCATCTAATACTCCACCACATAACGACGTACTTCTTCCAGAACCGCAGGCTTCGGGGGAGAGTTGTGACGATAATCTCCTTCAAGAGATTGAGCCTGCTCTTCCCTCCATAATTACGTCGTTGAAATTATATAAAACTACTATGGAAGAAATGTCCAACAACGACAACAACACCAGCAAGGTTTGCCAGAGCGCAAAACGTTGCAGCCAGAGACACCTGTTCAGACTCAAACCGCCAAACTACCTGTTGATCGCTACCGGCTCCGCTGATTGGTCGCCGGTCTGGCTGCAACTGCACTCGCCCCCCCATACTACTTGATGTCTGGGGTCGCCACGACCTCAGACCTCAGAATATTCAGTGCTTTCGTGGTTACCACTCCTCCCGGCTAGACGTTAGCGTGTACTGAGAGAGGTGGTAGCTTAAAGCCAATATTCCAGCACCTTCCCTTTATTTTGTGTTGCACTTCTTGTTATTTTATCTTAACGTAACTTTTCATTGTGTCATTTAATTATTCTTATTATTTTGATTGATTGATTTTATTATACAAATTTGTTTGTCCATTTTTTCATGTTTTGATTTATTTAACGTAATTAAAATTTCATTGTTAAAGTTTACTTGTGTTTTGTGTGTCTTCTCCTTACCTTACCACAGACGAAGTTCCAGTTTTTTCTTTTTTTTTATAACTATGTGACGAGGCCATACCCCTAGCCTTAAACAGCCGAACACCAACGCGTTACCGTCACAATATATATATATATATATATATATATATATATATATATATATATATATATATATATATATATATATATATATATATATATATATATATATATATATATATATATATATATATAAATGCCTTGTATATCTGATCACGAATCAGATCCTGGCGATATTTTATCGTGAAGGCTTGATTCCTTGCTGCTGGGTCGTGCGTTTTAATATTAGTATATTTTGGTAGCAGTCTTTCCTGTAGACATATATTATTAAATATGACCGAAAAAGAAAGATTAATAATTCTAACACGAATTTTCTCAATCTTTCGTACATTTCTTTTCACTGTTGGTGGTAATTCAAAAATCAATTCTCCAAAATTCATTTTTATTTCTAGTCTGACGCGACACTTGAGCGCATTTCGTAAAACTTATTACATTTTCAAAGACTTTACACATACACAACTGAATAGAACTTACACATCTCCAATTTGTTTATATCTACATTTGAGTGAGGTGGATGGGGTGAGGTGGTATTAATAGGGTATTAAATTCATCAACACAAGACAGAACACGAAACAATGGGTATTGAATGGAAGAGATTGTAGAAAGCCTATTGGTCCATATTTCTTGATGCTTCTATATTGGAGCGGAGTCTTGAGGTGGGTAGAATATAGTTGTGCATTAATTGGCTGTTGATTGCTGGTGTTGACTTCTTAATGTGTAGTGCCTCGCAAACGTCAAGCCGCCTGCTATCGCTGTATCTATCGATGATTTCTGTGTTGTTTACTAGGATTTCTCTGGTGATGGTTTGGTTGTGGGAAGAGATTATATGTTCCTTAATGGAGCCCTGTTGCTTATGCATCGTTAAACACCTAGAAAGAGATGTTGTTGTCTTGCCTATATACTGGGTTTTTTGGAGCTTACAGTCCCCAAGAGGGCATTTGAAGGCATAGACGACGTTGGTCTCTTTTAAAGCGTTCTGCTATGTGTCTGGAGAGTTTCTCATGAGTAGGCTGGCCGTTTTTCTGGTTTTATAGTAAATCGTCAGTTGTATCCTCTGATTTTTGTCTGTAGGGATAACATTTCTATTAACAATATCTTTCAGGACCCTTTCCTCCGTTTTATGAGCTGTGGAAAAGAAGTTCCTGTAAAATAGTCTAATAAGGGGTATAGGTGTTGTGTTAGTTGTCTCTTCAGAGGTTGCATGGCATTTCACTTTCCTTCTTATGATGTCTTCGACGAAACCATTGGAGAAGCCGTTGTTGACTAGGACCTGCCTTACCCTACAGAGTTCTTCGTCGACTTGCTTCCATTCTGAGCTGTGGCTGAGAGCACGGTCGACATATGCGTTAACAACACTCCTTTTGTACCTGTCTGGGCAGTCGCTGTTGGCATTCAGGCACATTCTTATGTTCGTTTCCTTAGTGTAGACTGCAGTGTGGAAACCTTCGCTCTTTTCCATGACTGTTACATCTAGAAAGGGCAGCTTCCCATCCTTTTCCATCTCGTAAGTGAAACGCAGCACGGAACTCTGCTCAAATGCCTCCTTCAGCTCCTGCAGATGTCTGACATCAGGTACCTGTGTAAAAATGTCGTCAACATACCTGCAGTATATGGCCGGTTTCAAGTTCATGTCGACTAAGACTCTTTGCTCGATGGTACCCATGTAGAAGTTTGCAAACAGGACACCTAGGGGAGAACCCATGGCGACCCCATCTACTTGCTTATACATGTGCCCATCCGGGCTCAAGAAGGGTGCCTCTTTAGTACAAGCTTGGAGTAGTTTCCTTAGACTGTTTTCTGGTATGTCATGAGGAGTACAGGCTTCTTTTGTGAAAGAAGGTCACTACCAAAGATACCTTACAAGCAGAACTTATTGCGGAAGGAGGAAAGAATCGAGGCAATTACAGAAGCACCATACTGTCCCCCGAGCTCAAAGCGGCAGCTAAAAGCCTTCGTGAGAACAAGGAGATAGTTGTCAGGAGAGGTGACAAGTCGCCAATATACGTCATTTTTAAAAAAGACGAATATCTGGCGAAAATGAACCTCATACTCTCTCACCAAACTAAATTCCAAAGGGTAACGAAGGACACTACAGCCGAATTGAAAGCAAAGGTCAACAAACTGATCGAAACTGTGAACGCCAAGAAATCAGGACTCCACCTGCCAAAGATTATTGGGGAATATAAACCTGGATATGCGTATGAAAATGTCAAGACACACAAGCCTGGAAACCCACTTCGGCCAATCATTAGCCAGATACCCACACCCACGTACAGACTGGCGAAGCGACTCAACGGCCTGCTGACTCCTTATGTCCCTTGCGTCTTCAGCCTGAAGTCTCCAAAGGAATTTGTTGACTTACTGCCAACGTACCTGTGGACGAGACAATCGGGATGATAGCCGACAGAGTGTATCGTGATCCAGCCTGTACTCCTCTTGACATACCCGAAAATATTCTAAGGAAACTACTCCAAGCTTGTACTAAAGAGGCACCCTTCTTGAGCCCGGATAGGCACATGTATAAGCAAGTAGATGGGGTCGCCATGGGTTCTCCCCTAGGTGTCCTGTTTGCAAACTTCTACATGGGTACCATCGAGCAAAAAGTCTTAGTCTTAGGTACGACATATATATATATATATATATATATATATATATATATATATATATATATATATATATATATATATATGTCGTACCTAATAGCCAGAACGCACTTCTCAGCCTACTATTCAAGGCCCGATTTGCCTAATAAGCCAAGTTTTCATGAATTAATGTTTTTTCGTCTACCTAACCTAACCTAACCTAGCTTTTTTTGGCTACCTAACCTAACCTTACCTATAAATATAGGTTAGGTTAGGTTAGGTAGGGTTGGTTAGGTTCGGTCATATATCTATGTTAATTTTAACTCCAATAAAAAAAAATTGACCTCATACATAGAGAAAAGGGTTGCTTTATCATTTCATAAGAAAAAAATTATAGTAAATATATTAATTCAGGAAAACTTGGCTTATTAGGCAAATCGGGCCTTGCATAGTAGGCCGATAAGTGCGTTCTGGCTACTAGGTACGACATATATATATATATATATATATGTATATATATATATATATATATATGTATATATATATATATATATATATATATGTCGTACCTAGTAGCCAGAACGCATTTCTCTGCCTACTATGCAAGGCCCGAATTGCCTAATAAGCCAAATTTTCATGAATTAATTGTTTTTCGACTACCTAACCTACCTAACTTAACTTTTTCGGCTTCCTAACCTAACCCAACCTATAAAGATAGGTTAGGTTAGGTTAGTTATGGTTGGTTAGGTTCGGTCATATATCTACGTTAATTTTAACTCCAAAAAAAAAAAATTGACCTCATACATAATGAAATGGGTAGCTTTATCATATCATAAGAAAAAAAATAGAGAAAATATATTAATTCATGAAAACTTGGCTTATTAGGCAAATCGGGCAATGCATAGTAGGCCAAAAAGTGAGTTCTGGCTACTAGGTACGACATATATATATATATATATATATATATATATATATATATATATATATATATATATATATATATATATATATATATATATATATATATGTCGTACCTAGTAGCCAGAACGCACTTCTAAGCCTACTATGCAAGGCCCGATTTGCCTAATAAGCCAAGTTTTCCTGAATTAATATATTTTCTCTATTTTTTTTCTTATGAAATGATAAAGCTACTCATTTCATTATGTATGAGGTCAATTTATTTTTATTGCAGTTAAAATTAATGTAGATATATGACCGAACCTAACCAACCCTACCTAACCTAACCTAACCTATATTTATAGGTTAGGTTAGGTTAGGTAGCCAAAAAAGTTAGGTTAGGTTAGGTTAGGTAGGTTAGGTAGTCGAAAAAACATTAATTCATGAAAACTTGGCTTATTAGGCAAATCGGGCCTTGCATAGTAGGCTGAGAAGTGCGTTCTGGCTACTAGGTACGACATATATATATATATATATATATATATATATATATATATATATATATATATATATATATATATATATATATATATATATATGTATATATATATATATATGTCGTACCTAGTAGCCAGAACGCATTTCTCTGCCTACTATGCAAGGCCCGAATTGCCTAATAAGCCAAGTTTTCATGAATTAATTGTTTTTCGACTACCTAACCTACCTAACTTAACTTTTTCGGCTTCCTAACCTAACCCAACCTATAAAGATAGGTTAGGTTAGGTTAGTTAGGGTTGGTTAGGTTCGGTCATATATCTACGTTAATTTTAACTCCAATAAAAATTTTTTTACCTCATACATAATGAAATGGGTAGCTTTATCATTTCATAAGAAAAAAATTAGAGAAAATATATTAATTCATGAAAACTTGGCTTATTAGGCAAATCGGGCCATGCATAGTAGGCCAAAAAGTGAGTTCTGGCTACTAGGTACGACATATATATATATATATATATATATATATATATATATATATATATATATATATATATATATATATATATATATATATATATATATATGTGTATATATATATATATGTCGTACCTAGTAGCCAGAACGCATTTCTCTGCCTACTATGCAAGGCCCGAATTGCCTAATAAGCCAAGTTTTCATGAATTAATTGTTTTTCGACTACCTAACCTACCTAACTTAACTTTTTCGGCTTCCTAACCTAACCCAACCTATAAAGATAGGTTAGGTTAGGTTAGTTAGGGTTGGTTAGGTTCGGTCATATATCTACGTTAATTTTAACTCCAATAAAAAAAAATTGACCTCATACATAATGAAATGGGTAGCTTTATCATATCATAAGAAAAAAAATAGAGAAACTATATTAATTCAGGAAATCTTGGCTTATTTGGCAAATCGGGCCATGCATAGTAGGCCGAAAAGTGCATTCTGGCTGCTAGGTACGACATATATATATATATATATATATATATATATATATATATATATATATATATATATATATATATATATATATATATATATATAAACCTAAACCTAAAAGTGTTAAACCTCTCCCTGCAACATGAACAGTGGGACCAAGCAATGGTCCCAGTTAGACTCAGGGGTATAGGTATTGGCAAGGCGACACAGTAAGCATTGCCGGCATTCTTATCCTCGACCAGTGCTACAAGTGAATTAGTGAATGAAATACTACCAGAATACTTGAGGCACTCAATTGGGATTTGTGATCCCAAATTTGTGGAAGGAGCTCGTCAGTGGGACACTCTTGCCATTTCACACACCCGACCAACTTTTCCAAACGACGGTAAACAGGCCAAATGGGATAGCCCAATAGTGGAAAACATCACCAAACCATTGCTGGACGCGGCTTCTCAGAAGGACAGAGCGCGTCTCCTAGCTGTCAAAGCCCGCCATGCTGGGGACTTCCTGCTAGCAGTCCCTAATTCCGCCCTGGGCAACCGTCTGGACCATTGGGCCCTAAGTATTGGTGTTGCTCTGCGCCTTGCCGCCCCTATCTCCACCGAGCACCGGTGTATTTGCGGCCATGCACGGCCAGACCATTACGGCAGCCATGGTCTCATCTGTCGTAAGACACAGGGAAATATTGCCAGACATGAAGCAGTCAATGACATCATCAAGAGAAGTTTGGCTTCAGCTGGGTGTCCAGCACAAAGGGAACCCCAGTTGTGCAGACCTGACAACAGCCAAAAAACGCCCAGATGGAGTCACCCTGCAGCCATGGAGGGAAGGTAAACAAGTCGTATGGGATTACACCTGTGCATCTACATTGACTGATACCTATTTACGTTCCAGATCAGCGGAGGGAGGTGGGGCAGCCACCTTCACGGAGACCCAGAAAATCAACAAGTACAGAGACCTAGAACATTGTTACAGGTTCGTGCCGATAGGCTGAGACTCTGGGCGCCTGGGGTATATGTGCACTCAAGTTTTTAAAGGTGGTTGGTGAGGAACTCATTGGGAAAACTAGAAACCCACGAGCAGCCAGTTTCCTGTTCCAGCGCCTCAGTGTCGCAGTTCAGAGGGGAAATGCGTGCTGTATCCTGGGTAGCACCCAACCTCCGAGGAGCAGGACGAGGTCTTCGAACGCTGATTGTTTAATTGTTATATATTTGTGTGTGTGTGTGTTCTCTATAAACTGTAGCATTGCAATAAAATCAAACAAAATTAAACAAAACATACAAAAAAATAATAGGGGTGGTGGGAGAAGAAAAGAATAAAGTATTCAGCGAGAATCCACAAGATCTTCTCTGAATGCTCTTTGTTTTCTTCTTCGAGGATGTGGGTCCCTGCAATTGCACCTGAGGTGGTACACCCTAATATATATATATATATATATATATATATATATATATATATATATATATATATATATATATATATATATATATATATATATATATATATATATATATATATATATATATATATATATATATATATATATATATATATATATGTCGTACCTAGTAGCCAGAACGCACTTCTCAGCCTACTATGCAAGGCCCGATTTGCCTAATAAGCCAAGTTTTCCTGAATTAGTATATTTTCTCTAAATTTTTTCTTATGAAATGATAAAGCTACCCATTTCATTATGTATGAGGTCAGTTTTTTTATTGGAGTTAAAATTAACGTAGATATATGACCGAACCTAACCAACCCTACCTAACCTAACCTAATCTATCTTTATAGGTTAGGTTAGGTTAGGAAGCCGAAAAAGTTAGGTTAGGTTAGGTAGGTTAGGTAGTCATGAAAACTTGGCTTATTTGGCAAATTGGGCCTTGCATAGTAGGCAGAGAAATGCGTTCTGGCTACTAGGTACGACATATATATATATATATATATATATATATATATATATATATATATATATATATATATATATATATATATATATATATATATATATATATATATATATATGTCGTACCTAGTAGCCAGAACTCACTTTTTGGCCTACTATGCATGGCCCGATTTGTCTAATAAGCCAAGTTTTCATGAATTAATTTATTTTCTCTAATTTTTTTCTTATGAAATGATAAAGCTACCCATTTCATTATGTATGAGGTAAATTTTTTTTTATTGGAGTTAAAATTAACGTAGATATATGACCGAACCTAACCAACCCTAACTAACCTAACCTAACCTATCTTTATAGGTTGGGTTAGGTTAGGAAGCCGAAAAAGTTAAGTTAGGTAGGTTAGGTAGTCGAAAAACAATTAATTCATGAAAACTTGGCTTATTAGGCAATTCGGGCCTTGCATAGTAGGCAGAGAAATGCGTTCTGGCTACTAGGTACGACATATATATATATATATATATATATATATATATATATATATATATATATATATATATATATATATATATATATATATATATATATATATACATATATATATATATATATATATATATATATATATATATGTCGTACCTAGTAGCCAGAACGCACTTGTCAGCCTACTATGCAAGGCCCGATTTGCCTAATAAGCCAAGTTTTCATGAATTAATTGTTTTTCGACTACCTAACCTACCTAACCTAACCTAACCTAACTTTTTCGGCTACCTAACCTATAAAGATAGGTTAGGTTAGGTTAGGTAGGGTTGGTTAGGTTCGGTCATATATCTACGTTAATTTTAACTCCAATAAAAAAAAATTTACCTCATACATAATGAAATGGGTAGCTTTATCATTTCATAAGAAAAAAATTAGAGAAAATATATTAATTCATGAAAACTTGGCTTATTAGGCAAATCGGGCCATGCATAGTAGGCCAAAAAGTGAGTTCTGGCTACTAGGTACGACGTATATATATATATATATATATATATATATATATATATATATATATATATATATATATATATATATATATATATATATATATATATATATATATATATATATATATATGTCGTACCTAGTAGCCAGAACGCATTTCTCTGCCTACTATGCAAGGCCCGAATTGCCTAATAAGCCAAGTTTTCATGAATTAATTGTTTTTCGACTACCTAACCTACCTAACTTAACTTTTTCGGCTTCCTAACCTAACCCAACCTATAAAGATAGGTTAGGTTAGGTTAGTTAGGGTTGGTTAGGTTCGGTCATATATCTACGTTAATTTTAACTCCAATAAAAATTTTTTTACCTCATACATAATGAAATGGGTAGCTTTATCATTTCATAAGAAAAAAATTAGAGAAAATATATTAATTCATGAAAACTTGGCTTATTAGGCAAATCGGGCCATGCATAGTAGGCCAAAAAGTGAGTTCTGGCTACTAGGTACGACATATATATATATATATATATATATATATATATATATATATATATATATATATATATATATATATGTGTATATATATATATGTCGTACCTAGTAGCCAGAACGCATTTCTCTGCCTACTATGCAAGGCCCGAATTGCCTAATAAGCCAAGTTTTCATGAATTAATTGTTTTTCGACTACCTAACCTACCTAACTTAACTTTTTCGGCTTCCTAACCTAACCCAACCTATAAAGATAGGTTAGGTTAGGTTAGTTAGGGTTGGTTAGGTTCGGTCATATATCTACGTTAATTTTAACTCCAATAAAAAAAAATTGACCTCATACATAATGAAATGGGTAGCTTTATCATATCATAAGAAAAAAAATAGAGAAACTATATTAATTCAGGAAATCTTGGCTTATTTGGCAAATCGGGCCATGCATAGTAGGCCGAAAAGTGCATTCTGGCTGCTAGGTACGACATATATATATATATATATATATATATATATATATATATATATATATATATATATATATATATATATATATATATATATATATATATATAAACCTAAACCTAAAAGTGTTAAACCTCTCCCTGCAACATGAACAGTGGGACCAAGCAATGGTCCCAGTTAGACTCAGGGGTATAGGTATTGGCAAGGCGACACAGTAAGCATTGCCGGCATTCTTATCCTCGACCAGTGCTACAAGTGAATTAGTGAATGAAATACTACCAGAATACTTGAGGAACTCAATTGGGATTTGTGATCCCAAATTTGTGGAAGGAGCTCGTCAGTGTGACACTCTTGCCATTTCACACACCCGACCAACTTTTCCAAACGACGGTAAACAGGCCAAATGGGATAGCCCAATAGTGGAAAACATCACCAAACCATTGCTGGACGCGGCTTCTCAGAAGGACAGAGCGCGTCTCCTAGCTGTCAAAGCCCGCCATGCTGGGGACTTCCTGCTAGCAGTCCCTAATTCCGCCCTGGGCAACCGTCTGGACCATTGGGCCCTAAGTATTGGTGTTGCTCTGCGCCTTGCCGCCCCTATCTCCACCGAGCACCGGTGTATTTGCGGCCATGCACGGCCAGACCATTACGGTAGCCATGGTCTTATCTGTCGTAAGACACAGGGAAATATTGCCAGACATGAAGCAGTCAATGACATCATCAAGAGAAGTTTGGCTTCAGCTGGGTGTCCAGCACAAAGGGAACCCCAGTTGTGCAGACCTGACAACAGCCAAAAAACGCCCAGATGGAGTCACCCTGCAGCCATGGAGGGAAGGTAAACAAGTCGTATGGGATTACACCTGTGCATCTACATTGACTGATACCTATTTACGTTCCAGATCAGCGGAGGGAGGTGGGGCAGCCACCTTCACGGAGACCCAGAAAATCAACAAGTACAGAGACCTAGAACATTGTTACAGGTTCGTGCCGATAGGCTGAGACTCTGGGCGCCTGGGGTATATGTGCACTCAAGTTTTTAAAGGTGGTTGGTGAGGAACTCATTGGGAAAACTAGAAACCCACGAGCAGCCAGTTTCCTGTTCCAGCGCCTCAGTGTCGCAGTTCAGAGGGGAAATGCGTGCTGTATCCTGGGTAGCACCCAACCTCCGAGGAGCAGGACGAGGTCTTCGAACGCTGATTGTTTAATTGTTATATATTTGTGTGTGTGTGTGTGTTCTCTATAAACTGTAGCATTGCAATAAAATCAAACAAAATTAAACAAAACATACAAAAAAATAATAGGGGTGGTGGGAGAAGAAAAGAATAAAGTATTCAGCGAGAATCCACAAGATCTTCTCTGAATGCTCTTTATTTTCTTCTTCGAGGATGTGGGTCCCTGCAATTGCACCTGAGGTGGTACACCCTAATATATATATATATATATATATATATATATATATATATATATATATATATATATATATATATATATATGTCGTACCTAGTAGCCAGAACGCACTTCTCAGCCTACTATGCAAGGCCCGATTTGCCTAATAAGCCAAGTTTTCCTGAATTAGTATATTTTCTCTAAATTTTTTCTTATGAAATGATAAAGCTACCCATTTCATTATGTATGAGGTCAGTTTTTTTATTGGAGTTAAAATTAACGTAGATATATGACCGAACCTAACCAACCCTACCTAACCTAACCTAATCTATCTTTATAGGTTAGGTTAGGTTAGGTAGCCGAAAAAGTTAGGTTAGGTTAGGTAGGTTAGGTAGTCATGAAAACTTGGCTTATTTGGCAAATTGGGCCTTGCATAGTAGGCAGAGAAATGCGTTCTGGCTACTAGGTACGACATATATATATATATATATATATATATATATATATATATATATATATATATATATATATATGTCGTACCTAGTAGCCAGAACTCACTTTTTGGCCTACTATGCATGGCCCGATTTGTCTAATAAGCCAAGTTTTCATGAATTAATTTATTTTCTCTAATTTTTTTCTTATGAAATGATAAAGCTACCCATTTCATTATGTATGAGGTAAATTTTTTTTTATTGGAGTTAAAATTAACGTAGATATATGACCGAACCTAACCAACCCTAACTAACCTAACCTAACCTATCTTTATAGGTTGGGTTAGGTTAGGAAGCCGAAAAAGTTAAGTTAGGTAGGTTAGGTAGTCGAAAAACAATTAATTCATGAAAACTTGGCTTATTAGGCAATTCGGGCCTTGCATAGTAGGCAGAGAAATGCGTTCTGGCTACTAGGTACGACATATATATATATATATATATATACATATATATATATATATATATATATATATATATATATATATATATATATATATATATATATATATATATATATATATATATATATATATATATATATATATATATATATATATATATGTCGTACCTAGTAGCCAGAACGCACTTGTCAGCCTACTATGCAAGGCCCGATTTGCCTAATAAGCCAAGTTTTCATGAATTAATTGTTTTTCGACTACCTAACCTACCTAACCTAACCTAACCTAACTTTTTCGGCTACCTAACCTATAAAGATAGGTTAGGTTAGGTTAGGTAGGGTTGGTTAGGTTCGGTCATATATCTACGTTAATTTTAACTCCAATAAAAAAAAATTTACCTCATACATAATGAAATGGGTAGCTTTATCATTTCATAAGAAAAAAATTAGAGAAAATATATTAATTCATGAAAACTTGGCTTATTAGGCAAATCGGGCCATGCATAGTAGGCCAAAAAGTGAGTTCTGGCTACTAGGTACGACATATATATATATATATATATATATATATATATATATATATATATATATATATATATATATATATATATATATATATATATATATATATATATATATATATATATATATATGTCGTACCTAGTAGCCAGAACGCATTTCTCTGCCTACTATGCAAGGCCCGAATTGCCTAATAAGCCAAGTTTTCATGAATTAATTGTTTTTCGACTACCTAACCTACCTAACTTAACTTTTTCGGCTTCCTAACCTAACCCAACCTATAAAGATAGGTTAGGTTAGGTTAGTTAGGGTTGGTTAGGTTCGGTCATATATCTACGTTAATTTTAACTCCAATAAAAAAAAATTTACCTCATACATAATGAAATGGGTAGCTTTATCATATCATAAGAAAAAAAATAGAGAAAATATATTAATTCAGGAAATCTTGGCTTATTTGGCAAATCGGGCCTTGCATAGTAGGCCGAGAAGTGCTTTCTGGCTACTAGGTACGACATATATATATATATATATATATATATATATATATATATATATATATATGTATATATATATATATATGTCGTACCTAGTAGCCAGAACGCATTTCTCTGCCTACTATGCAAGGCCCGAATTGCCTAATAAGCCAAGTTTTCATGAATTAATTGTTTTTCGACTACCTAACCTACCTAACTTAACTTTTTCGGCTTCCTAACCTAACCCAACCTATAAAGATAGGTTAGGTTAGGTTAGTTAGGTTCGGTCATATATCTACGTTAATTTTAACTCCAATAAAAAATTTTTTACCTCATACATAATGAAATGGGTAGCTTTATCATTTCATAAGAAAAAAATTAGAGAAAATATATTAATTCATGAAAACTTGGCTTATTAGGCAAATCGGGCCATGCATAGTAGGCCAAAAAGTGAGTTCTGGCTACTAGGTACGACATATATATATATATATATATATATATATATATATATATATATATATATATATATATATATATATATATATATATATATATATATATATATATATATATATATATATGTCGTACCTAGTAGCCAGAACGCACTTCTCAGCCTACTATGCAAGGCCCGATTTGCCTAACAAGCCAAGTTTTAATGAAATAATTGGTTTTCGACTACCTAACCTACCTAACCTAACCTAACCTAACTTTTTCGGCTACCTAGCCTAACCTAACCTATAAAGATAGGTTAGGTTAGGTTAGGTAGGGTTGGTTAGGTTCGGTCATATATCTACGTTAATTTTAACTCCAATAAAAAAAATTGACCACATACATAATGAAATTCGTAGCTTTATCATTTCATAAGAAAAAAATTATAGAAAATATATTAATTCAGGAAAACTTGGCTTATTAGGCAAATCGGGCCTTGCATAGTAAGCCAAAAAGTGCGTTCTGGCTACTAGGTACGACATATATATATATATATATATATATATATATATATATATATATATGTGTATATATATATATGTCGTACCTAGTAGCCAGAACGCATTTCTCTGTCTACTATGCAAGGCCCGAATTGCCTAATAAGCCAAGTTTTCATGAATTAATTGTTTTTCGACTACCTAACCTACCTAACTTAACTTTTTCGGCTTCCTAACCTAACCCAACCTATAAAGATAGGTTAGGTTAGGTTAGTTAGGGTTGGTTAGGTTCGGTCATATATCTACGTTAATTTTAACTCCAATAAAAAAAAATTGACCTCATACATAATGAAATGGGTAGCTTTATCATATCATAAGAAAAAAAATAGAGAAACTATATTAATTCAGGAAATCTTGGCTTATTTGGCAAATCGGGCAATGCATAGTAGGCCGAAAAGTGCATTCTGGCTGCTAGGTACGACATATATATATATATATATATATATATATATATATATATATATATATATATATATATATATAAACCTAAACCTAAAAGTGTTAAACCTCTCCCTGCAACATGAACAGAGGGACCAAGCAATGGTCCCAGTTAGACTCAGGGGTATAGGTATTGGCAAGGCGACACAGTAAGCATTGCCGGCATTCTTATCCTCGACCAGTGCTACAAGTGAATTAGTGAATGAAATACTACCAGAATACTTGAGGAACTCAATTGGGATTTGTGATCCCAAATTTGTGGAAGGAGCTCGTCAGTGGGACACTCTTGCCATTTCACACACCCGACCAACTTTTCCAAACGACGGTAAACAGGCCAAATGGGATAGCCCAATAGTGGAAAACATCACCAAACCATTGCTGGACGCGGCTTCTCAGAAGGACAGAGCGCGTCTCCTAGCTGTCAAAGCCCGCCATGCTGGGGACTTCCTGCTAGCAGTCCCTAATTCCGCCCTGGGCAACCGTCTGGACCATTGGGCCCTAAGTATTGGTGTTGCTCTGCGCCTTGCCGCCCCTATCTCCACCGAGCACCGGTGTATTTGCGGCCATGCACGGCCAGACCATTACGGTAGCCATGGTCTTATCTGTCGTAAGACACAGGGAAATATTGCCAGACATGAAGCAGTCAATGACATCATCAAGAGAAGTTTGGCTTCAGCTGGGTGTCCAGCACAAAGGGAACCCCAGTTGTGCAGACCTGACAACAGCCAAAAAACGCCCAGATGGAGTCACCCTGCAGCCATGGAGGGAAGGTAAACAAGTCGTATGGGATTACACCTGTGCATCTACATTGACTGATACCTATTTACGTTCCAGATCAGCGGAGGGAGGTGGGGCAGCCACCTTCACGGAGACCCAGAAAATCAACAAGTACAGAGACCTAGAACATTGTTACAGGTTCGTGCCGATAGGCTGAGACTCTGGGCGCCTGGGGTATATGTGCACTCAAGTTTTTAAAGGTGGTTGGTGAGGAACTCATTGGGAAAACTAGAAACCCACGAGCAGCCAGTTTCCTGTTCCAGCGCCTCAGTGTCGCAGTTCAGAGGGGAAATGCGTGCTGTATCCTGGGTAGCACCCAACCTCCGAGGAGCAGGACGAGGTCTTCGAACGCTGATTGTTTAATTGTTATATATTTGTGTGTGTGTGTGTGTTCTCTATAAACTGTAGCATTGCAATAAAATCAAACAAAATTAAACAAAACATACAAAAAAATAATAGGGGTGGTGGGAGAAGAAAAGAATAAAGTATTCAGCGAGAATCCACAAGATCTTCTCTGAATGCTCTTTGTTTTCTTCTTCGAGGATGTGGGTCCCTGCAATTGCACCTGAGGTGGTACACCCTAATATATATATATATATATATATATATATATATATATATATATATATATATATATATATATATATATATATATATATATATATATATATATATTATATATATATATATATATATATATATATATATATATATATATATATATATATATATATATATATATATATATATATATGTCGTACCTAGTAGCCAGAACGCACTTCTCAGCCTACTATGCAAGGCCCGATTTGCCTAATAAGCCAAGTTTTCCTGAATTAGTATATTTTCTCTAAATTTTTTCTTATGAAATGATAAAGCTACCCATTTCATTATGTATGAGGTCAGTTTTTTTATTGGAGTTAAAATTAACGTAGATATATGACCGAACCTAACCAACCCTACCTAACCTAACCTAATCTATCTTTATAGGTTAGGTTAGGTTAGGTAGCCGAAAAAGTTAGGTTAGGTTAGGTAGGTTAGGTAGTCATGAAAACTTGGCTTATTTGGCAAATTGGGCCTTGCATAGTAGGCAGAGAAATGCGTTCTGGCTACTAGGTACGACATATATATATATATATATATATATATATATATATATATATATATATATATATATATATATATATATATATATATATATATATATGTCGTACCTAGTAGCCAGAACTAACTTTTTGGCCTACTATGCATGGCCCGATTTGCCTAATAAGCCAAGTTTTCATGAATTAATTTATTTTCTCTAATTTTTTTCTAATGAAATGATAAAGCTACCCATTTCATTATGTATGAGGTAAATTTTTTTTTATTGGAGTTAAAATTAACGTAGATATATGACCGAACCTAACCAACCCTACCTAACCTAACCTAACCTATCTTTATAGGTTAGGTTAGGTTAGGTAGCCAAAAAGTTAAGTTAGGCTAGGTTAGGTAGGTTAGGTAGTCGAAAAACAATTAATTCATGAAAACTTGGCTTATTAGGCAAATCGGGCCTTGCATAGTAGGCTGAGAAGTGCGTTCTGGCTACTAGGTACGACATATATATATATGTATATATATATATATATATATATATATATATATATATATATATATATATAAACCTAGTAGCCAGAACGCACATCTCAGCCTACTATGCAAGGCCCGATTTGCCTAATAAGCCAAGTTTTCCTGAACTAATATATTTTCTCTAATTTTTTACTTATGAAGTGATAAAGCTACCCATTTCATTATGTATGAGCTAATATATATATATATATATATATATATATATATATATATATATATATATATATATATAAATATATATGTCGTACCTAGTAGCCAGAAAGCACTTCTCGGCCTACTATGCAAGGCCCGATTTGCCAAATAAGCCAAGATTTCCTGAATTAATATATTTTCTCTATTTTTTTTCTTATGATATGATAAAGCTACCCATTTCATTATGTATGAGGTAAATTTTTTTTTATTGGAGTTAAAATTAACGTAGATATATGACCGAACCTAACCAACCCTAACTAACCTAACCTAACCTATCTTTATAGGTTGGGTTAGGTTAGGAAGCCGAAAAAGTTAAGTTAGGTAGGTTAGGTAGTCGAAAAACAATTAATTCATGAAAACTTGGCTTATTAGGCAATTCGGGCCTTGCATAGTAGGCAGAGAAATGCGTTCTGGCTACTAGGTACGACATATATATATATATATATATATATATATATATATACATATATATATATATATATATATATATATATATATATATATATATATATATATATATATATATATATATATATATATGTCGTACCTAGTAGCCAGAACGCACTTGTCAGCCTACTATGCAAGGCCCGATTTGCCTAATAAGCCAAGTTTTCATGAATTAATTGTTTTTCGACTACTTAACCTACCTAACCTAACCTAACCTAACTTTTTCGGCTACCTAACCTATAAAGATAGGTTAGGTTAGGTTAGGTAGGGTTGGTTAGGTTCGGTCATATATCTACGTTAATTTTAACTCCAATAAAAAAAATTTACCTCATACATAATGAAATGGGTAGCTTTATCATTTCATAAGAAAAAAATTAGAGAAAATATATTAATTCATGAAAACTTGGCTTATTAGGCAAATCGGGCCATGCATAGTAGGTTAAAAAGTGAGTTCTGGCTACTAGGTACGACATATATATATATATATATATATATATATATATATATATATATATATATATATATATATATATATATATATATATATATATATATATATATATATATATATATATATATGTCGTACCTAGTAGCCAGAACGCATTTCTCTGCCTACTATGCAAGGCCCGAATTGCCTAATAAGCCAAGTTTTCATGAATTAATTGTTTTTCGACTACCTAACCTACCTAACTTAACTTTTTCGGCTTCCTAACCTAACCCAACCTATAAAGATAGGTTAGGTTAGGTTAGTTAGGGTTGGTTAGGTTCGGTCATATATCTACGTTAATTTTAACTCCAATAAAAAAAAATTTACCTCATACATTATGAAATGGGTAGCTTTATCATATCATAAGAAAAAAAATAGAGAAAATATATTAATTCAGGAAATCTTGGCTTATTTGGCAAATCGGGCCTTGCATAGTAGGCCGAGAAGTGCTTTCTGGCTACTAGGTACGACATATATATTTATATATATATATATATATATATATATATATATATATATATATATATATATATATATATATTAGCTCATACATAATGAAATGGGTAGCTTTATCACTTCATAAGTAAAAAATTAGAGAAAATATATTAGTTCAGGAAAACTTGGCTTATTAGGCAAATCGGGCCTTGCATAGTAGGCTGAGATGTGCGTTCTGGCTACTAGGTTTATATATATATATATATATATATATATATATATATATATATATATATATATATATATATACATATATATATATGTCGTACCTAGTAGCCAGAACGCACTTCTCAGCCTACTATGCAAGGCCCGATTTGCCTAATAAGCCAAGTTTTCATGAATTCATTGTTTTTCGACTACCTAACCTACCTAACCTAGCCTAACTTAACTTTTTGGCTACCTAACCTAACCTAACCTATAAAGATAGGTTAGGTTAGGTTAGGTAGGGTTGGTTAGGTTCGGTCATATATCTACGTTAATTTTAACTCCAATAAAAAAAAATTGACCTCATACATAATGAAATGGGTAGCTTTATCATTTCATAAGAAAAAAATATGAGGAAATATATTAATTCAGGAAAACTTGGCTTATTAGGCAAATCGGGCCTTGCATAGTAGGCTGAGAAGTGCGTTCTGGCTACTAGGTACGACATATATATATATATATATATATATATATATATATATATATATATATATATATATATATATATATATATATATGTCGTACCTAATAGCCAGAACGCACTTCTCAGCCTACTATGCAAGGCCCGATTTGCCTAATAAGCCAAGTTTTCCTGAATTAATATATTTTTCCTAATTTTTTTCTTATGAAATGATAAAGCTACCCATTTCATTATGTATGAGGTCAATTTTTTTTTATTGGAGTTAAAATTAACGTAGATATATGACCGAACCTAACCAACCCTACCTAACCTAACCTAAAGTATTTTTATAGGTTAGGTTAGGTTAGGTAGCAGAAAAAGTTAGGTTAGGTTAGGTTAGGTAGGTTAGGTAGTCGAAAAACAATTAATTCATGAAAACTTGGCTTATTAGGCAAATCGGGCAACGCATAGTAGGCTGAGAAGTGCGTTCTGGCTACTAGGTACGACATATATATATATATATATATATATATATATATATATATATATATATATATATATATATATATATTTATATATATTTATATATATATATATATATATATATATATATATATATATATATATATATATATATATATATATATATATATAAACCTAAACCTAAAAGTGTTAAACCTCTCCCTGCAACATGAACAGTGGGACCAAGCAATGGTCCCAGTTAGACTCAGGGGTATAGGTATTGGCAAGGCGACACAGTAAGCATTGCCGGCATTCTTATCCTCGACCAGTGCTACAAGTGAATTAGTGTATGAAATACTACCAGAATACTTGAGGAACTCAATTTGGATTTGTGATCCCAAATTTGTGGAAGGAGCTCGTCAGTGGGACACTCTTGCCATTTCACACACCCGTCCAACTTTTCCAAACGACGGTAAACAGGCCAAATGGGATAGCCCAATATTGGAAAACATCACCAAACCATTGCTGGACGCGGCTTCTCAGAAGGACAGAGCGCGTCTCCTAGCTGTCAAAGCCCGTCATGCTGGGGACTTCCTGCTAGCAGTCCCTAATTCCGCCCTGGGCAACCGTCTGGACCATTGGGCCCTAAGTATTGGTGTTGCTCTGCGCCTTGCCGCCCCAATCTCCGCCGAGCACCGGTGTATTTGCGGCCATGCACGGCCAGACCATTACGGCAGCCATGGTCTCATCTGTCGTAAGACACAGGGAAATATTGCCAGACATGAAGCAGTCAATGACATCATCAAGAGAAGTTTGGCTTCAGCTGGGTGTCCAGCACAAAGGGAACCCCAGTTGTGCAGACCTGACAACAGCCAAAAAACGCCCAGATGGAGTCACCCTGCAGCCATGGAGGGAAGGTAAACAAGTCGTATGGGATTACACCTGTGCATCTACATTGACTGATACCTATTTACGTTCCAGATCAGCGGAGGGAGGTGGGGCAGCCACCTTCACGGAGACCCAGAAAATCAACAAGTACAGAGACCTAGAACGTTGTTACAGGTTCGTGCCGATAGGCTGAGACTCTGGGCGCCTGGGGTATATGTGCACTCAAGTTTTTAAAGGTGGTTGGTGAGGAACTCATTGGGAAAACTAGAAACCCACGAGCAGCCAGTTTCCTGTTTCAGCGCCTCAGTGTCGCAGTTCAGAGGGGAAATGCGTGCTGTATCCTGGGTAGCACCCAACCTCCGAGGAGCAGGACGAGGTCTTCGAACGCTGATTGTTTAATTGTTATATATTTGTGTGTGTGTGTGTGTTCTCTATAAACTGTAGCATTGCAATACAATCAAACAAAATTAAACAAAACATACAAAAAAAATAATAGGGGTGGTGGGAGAAGAAAAGAATAAAGTATTCAGCGAGAATCCACAAGATCTTCTCTGAATGCTCTTTGTTTTCTTCTTCGAGGATGTGGGTCCCTGCAATTGCACCTGAGGTGGTACACCCTAATATATATACATACATATATATATATATATATATATATATATATATATATATATATTTTTATATATACGATATATACAAGAGTTGTTACATTCTTGTACAGCCACTAGTACGCATAGCGTTTCGGGCAGGTCCCTGGAATACGATCCCCTGCCGCGAAGAATCGTTTTTTCATCCAAGTACACATTTTACTGTTGTGTTAAACAGAGGCTACAGTTAAGGAATTGCGCCTAGTAAATCCTCCCTGGCCAGGATACGAACCCATGACATAGCGCTCGCGGAACGCCAGGCGAGTGTCTTACCACTACACCACGGAGACTCTGACATATATATATATATATATATATATATATATATATATATATATATATATATATATATATATATATATATATATATATATATATATATATATATATATATATATATATATATATATATATATATATATATATATATATATATATATATATATATATATATATATATATATATATATATATATATATATATATATATATATATATATATATATATATATATATATATATATATATATATATATATATATATATATATATATATATATATATATATATATATATATATATATATATATATATATATATATATATATATATATATATATATATATATATATATATATATATATATATATATATATATATATATATATATATATATATATATATATATATATATATATATATATATATATATATATATATATATATATATATATATATATATATATATATATATATATATATATATATATATATATATATATATATATATATATATATATATATATATATATATATATATATATATATATATATATATATATATATATATATATATATATATATATATATATATATATATATATATATATATATATATATATATATATATATATATATATATATATATATATATATATATATATATATATATATATATATATATATATAACTGAAAACTCACACCCCAGAAGTGACTCGGTGATTTGATAAAATGCTATGCCCAAGATTACCATCCGAGTGCCGGCGGGGAAGTGGTTCATATAGCCTCGGCTATCACTTCCTTATGTCCGGTCGTGATGGTCAAGCGGATTAAGGCGTCCCTGTACATACCAGTTGTGGGAGTATGGGTTCGAGTCACTTCTGGGGTGTGAGTTTTCAGTTGTATATAGTCCTGGGGACCATTCAGGCTTGTTTTCATTTGTGTTCCTCACGTGTGCCCCAAAGAATGAGGTGATTTGATAAAATGCTATGCCCAAGATTACCATCCGAGTGCCGGCGGGGAAGTGGTTCATATAGCCTCGGCTATCACTTCCTTATGTCCGGTCGTGATGGTCAAGCGGATTAAGGCGTCCCTGTACATACCAGTTGTGGGAGTATGGGTTCGAGTCACTTCTGGGGTGTGAGTTTTCAGTTGTATATAGTCCTGGGGACCATTCAGGCTTGTTTGCATTTGTGTTCCTCACGTGTGCCCCAAAGAATGAGGTGATTTGATAAAATGCTATGCCCAAGATTACCATCCGAGTGCCGGCGGGGAAGTGGTTCATATAGCCTCGGCTATCACTTCCTTATGTCCGGTCGTGATGGTCAAGCGGATTAAGGCGTCCCTGTACATACCAGTTGTGGGAGTATGGGTTCGAGTCACTTCTGGGGTGTGAGTTTTCAGTTGTATATAGTCCTGGGGACCATTCAGGCTTGTTTGCATATATATATATATATATATATATATATATATATATATATATATATATATATATATATATATATATATATATATATATATATATATATATATATATATATATATATATATATATATATGTCGTACCTAGTAGCCAGAATGCACTTTTCGGCCTACTATGCAAGGCCCGATTTGCCTAATAAGCCAAGTTTTCCTGAATTAATATATTTACTCAAATTTTTTTCTTATGAAATGATAAAGCTACCCATTTCATTATGTATGAGGTTAATTTTTTTTTATTGGAGTTAAAATTAACGTAGATATATGACCAAACCTAACCAACCCTACCTAACCTAACCTAACCTATCTTTATAGGTTAGGTTAGGTTTGGTAGCAGAAAAAGTTAGGTTAGGTTAGGTTAGGTAGGTTAGGTAGTCGAAAAACAATTAATTCATAAAAACTTGGCTTATTAGGCAAATCGAGTCTTGCATACTAGGCTGAGAAGTGAGTTCTGGCTACTAGGTACGACATATATATATATATATATATATATATATATATATATATATATATATATATATATATATATATATATATATATTTATATATGTCGTACCTAGTAGCCAGAACTCACTTTTTGGCCTACTATGCAAGGCCCAATTTGCCTAATAAGCCAAGTTTTCCTGAATTAATATATTTTTTCTATTTTTTTTCTTATGAAATGATAAAGCTACCCATTTCATTATGTATGAGGTCAATTTTTTTTATTGGAGTTAAAATTAACGTAGATATATGACCGAACCTAACCAACCCTACATAACCTAACCTAACCTATCTTTATAGGTTAGGTTTGGTTAGGTAGCCGAAAAAGTTAGGTTAGGTTAGGTTAGGTAGGTTAGGTAGTCGAAAAACAATTAATTCATGAAAACTTGGCTTATTAGGCAAATCGGGCCTTGCATAGTAGGCTGAGAAGTGTGTTCTGGCTACTAGGTACGATATATATATATATATATATATATATATATATATATATATATATGTCGTACCTAATAGCCAGAACGCACTTATCAGCCTACTATGCAAGGCCCGATTTGCCTAATAAGCCAAGTTTTCATGAATTAATGTTTTTTCGACTACCTAACCTACCTAACCTAACCTAACCTAACTTTTTCTGCTACCTAACCGAACCTAACCTATGAAGATAGGTTAGGTTAGGTTAGGTAGGGTTGGTTAGGTTCGGTCATATATCTACGTTAATTTTAACTCCATTAAAAAAAAATTGACCCTATACATAATGAAATGGGTAGCTTTATCATTTCATAAGAAAAAAATTAGAGAAAATATATTAATTCATGAAAACTTGGCTTATTAGGCAAATTGGGCCTTGCATAGTAGGCTGATAAGTGCGTTCTGGCTACTAGGTACGACATATATATATATATATATATATATATATATATATATATATATATATATATATATATATATATATATATATATATATATATATATATATTTATATATATATATATATATATATTTATTTATATATATATATATATATATATATATATATATATATATATATATATATATATATATTTATATATATATATATATATATATATATATATATATATATATATATATATATATATATATATATATATATAAAGGGCCGATTTGCCTAATAAGGCAAGTTTTCACAAATTAATTGTTTTTCGGCTACCTAACCTAATCTATAAAGATAGGTTAGGTTAGGTAAAGATAGGTTTGGTTAGGACAGTAGAATAGAATGCGCCACATAGTGCCAGCTATGTAGGGAAATCAGATAAGAAATCAGAAGCGGGGAGCCACATAGTGCCACTCCTTATTAGGTCACCCAATGTGTGTGTGGTAGCAGTCGAAAAACAGTGAAGATAGGTATCTATTATGCGCCACTATGATCATGTTCATTTACAGTAAAGTAGCCGCCTATGAAGGGCAATCAGATAAGAAAATCAGAGGCGGAGTTCCACTTAGAGCCACTCCATATTAGGTCGTCCAAGGTGTGGGGCAGCAACAATCGTAAAAATAGTGAAGATAGGTATCTATTATGTGTCGCTATGTTCATGTTCATGTTCATTTATACAGAAAAGTATGACAGTATATTTAAGTAAAAAAAAATGAATTTATTTGTATAATAAACACTCAGGTGAGCGGCAGTTACCCCCCCCCCACCTCCCTCTATGGGACAGGTGTAAAAACAGGATCCTCTCAGTAGGGGTGGTCCCCCCCTCACCACCCCTCCTCATACTTGATGACCTTGAGTGTACCGTAAGAGGGACCCGCCTCCCTTAGTTGTTTTTAAGCTGGATATATTTTAAGCCTCTATACTTAAAGAAGGAGAAAAAGAAATAATCCTGATGATTTATAGATTATATTATCAAAGTACTTAGGGTTAAACAAAGTCGTATTGTAGGTCATCTCCCCCGACATAATATTTATTAACAAGAGCTCTCCTTCTCGCCCACAAGTCCGTTGTGGGGTCTTCCTCCCCCTCCTCCTCCTGGGACGAAGATGATGACTCATCATCTCCCAGAGAGTGAATGGGTTGTAGTGGGCCTCCCTCAGGTGACTGACTGCTGACGTCATAGGGTTCACTCTCGCTGGTGGGGCGTTGTCCTTCCTCTCCTTGTGGTTCAATGACGTCACCACCTTCACTCTCGGTGGACATTCCTTGGGCTGAGGTGTTGGGGTGGGGGCGGATGGTATGTCTGGGTGACCATACGCTAAGCTAGTGTATTTATTTAGGTAAAAGCGCTTATCATCAAATGCACTTAAACCCCTCCTAGTATTGAATGTGGTTGCCATCTGCCCCCCCAAATTTCTTATTTGACTGTAATTAAAAGTATTTACTACACCATTGCTGTGTAGGGTCTCTTTAAAGTGGTTATGTGTTAAAGATCTTTGCACAGCTCGGGGAATACCCTTAGCGGTGATGGAATTTTTATTGTCAAGCAAAAGCACACTATACATTTTGGGCTTGAGTGCCACAACTTCAAGGATGTGTTTATCTGACACCTCTGACTTTAACAGCCCTAAAACACCCTTTTTAGAAGGATCATACAAGGGGTGAGTTTCAGGAAAATTACTCGTATCCATCCACAAACTAAGGGGTTCTTTCCCCATCTCATTAAAGACATCTTCAGCTAGTAAGGTGAAAATGAAACTGTCTGTATCACTATACACCAGTTGTACCCTATCTGAATAGTGGTTCTTAAGTACCCTGTACCAAAAATGGTACAAGCTGTATTTTGCTAGCTCAAGAATCTGGAACCCAATGTAATTAGGATGAGTAATTTTAATGAATGTCTGGAACTGACAGACAATAATTTATTGTCACCTAAATGCACCATTCGTTTAAAGCGGGGATTCTTCACCTCTCGTAAAAAGACCCTAGCTGAAGTCACTAGTTTGGTGTCAATGGCATAACGGGCTGGGTTCAGTAGCGTTTTACCAAAAACACTGTTCGTCAGTAATTTGAAGAGTGTTTTCCTATCATTACTGCTGGAGGCATTTCTATTGTTAACGTTGGTGTTAACAAATTCTGCCATAAAATCTGACTGACGGAACTCGTAAATTGCATGTATTGTTTCCACTTCAAGTCCTATCTCAATAAATATTTGTAAAAGGTGAAGAGATATGAAATAATGTTTCTTGGGGAGATGATCTCCAACCAGTTTAATGTTTTTTTTAGGGAGTTTTGTAATGTTATTTGTTTCCAGAAGTCCCCTACTAAATGGTGAGATATCCTCCATACTTATTCCCCTATGGTGTAAACAAAGGGGCAGATCGTCTGTTAGTCTAGCTATTTCAGGTCTTAAGAGTTTGGTGTCAATTAAGAGCCAGTACCCTTTGTTAGAAGAGAAAGGCTGTTCTGTCATTATCTTCCCCCCGCTAATGAAGGAGTTCATCTCATCAGATGATGGTCTCCTTAGTCCCCCATAGGGCAATTTCTTAGTCATACAACTCCCATAGAGGGAGTTGAAGTCAAGATAAAGTAAGAATGAAGACCTATCCTCCTGGGGGTTAAAAGATGGTTGACATAGCGATTGTTAGCTCTGACATAACTCCTAACTGCAGGTGTAAAACCCCCTCGTATGTTTTGTGATAAGAGATTGTGCAACGTCACATCTGCACTTAACTCCAGCGATATTCTGCTACTTTTCAGGAAGCAGTCGTAGGAGTACCCTGGGAGGCTACAATAGTGTGTCAATTCTAAAGAATATATATCATTTAGAATTGCCCTGTGGTGTGTAAAAATGTCAGCCAGTAATCCTACATCACACCTCAAATAAATGAGGAGGTAGTCTTTTAATGTCCTACACCCTGTAGCCTCCCATACTAATTTAGAATGTCTATATTCGTCCAAAGTTATACCTGATTTGTTTAGGGAGCTGTAGAACATTTCAATAGGAGGGAGTGTTGTGTCATTAAAGCAGCTGATTTTTGTGGTATATTCATAAGAGAAAAACTGCTTACCCTTTAAGAGTAGGTGGTGACTCTTTTTGGGCAAACCCTCTATAATTGAGTGAGTGAATGTTAAGGGGCTGGCTGAATCAATGTGGGTCTTTGCTAGGGAAGAAAGACTACCTGTAATAAAAGCCAGTGAATCAAGAAATTTAAGCTTCCCTATTTCTACCTTAAGATATTTCGTCCCCCGTCTCATGAGGATATTGCTCTTGATATTTGAACCCATGGCAAACTCCCTCAAAATTAAGCCCATGTCATAAGACATATTATGAGCAATTAGGACTAAACTCTCTAGAGCATTCTTGTGGCGGAGGTTGCAGTAATTACATAGAGCTCCAATATAATTGAGCTTTTCCCTAAGGTGATCATGATGTTGAACCTTGAAATTGGAGGGGGTAAATACCTCCTCACAAAACTGGCAGTGAGTCTGTCTCCTAAAATGGATCATATCCTCAAGAGACATGTCTATTTCATAATGGGGGAGAGTGGATCTGATAATTTCCTATTTGGTAGCAACTCGCTGCATGAAATGAGTAACACTATCCCCCCCAAAATAAGTAAATTTATCAATGACAGTGTGGTTCCTATCAACAATTATATAGCTGTATGCTATAGGTCTATGTATGGCTGTAACAGAACCTAGACAATCCTCAGTGCTTAGGACACACTCAAAATCAAAATAGCCCACATGGGAAGGGGGGTAACCTTTCCCCGTATTTTTAAAATGGAGTGTGTCCCCAGGCTGAGGGTAAATAATTTTCTGAGTGATGTCGCAGGAAGATGAGTGATTTGTTAGCTCAGACGAATTTTGATATTCTGAGAGACAGTTTCTACAGAAGACTGTCTTTCGTTTGTGGCTGCGAGTAAAGTTCCGTAGGAACTTATCGAACTCTTTAATTAGGGCCATATGAGATTCCCCCAATAACAATAAAGGAACTATGACCGAGTACTGTCTGCTACCACGACGACAAAGAGAGACGTGATAGACGCTGTCTGTATGTTTGTGTATTGAATACAAAAAAATGGATAGTTTATTTCTATTCTCCAATTTAGAGATATCCTCCCAAGACAGAGGGAAGGATAAATTGTCGTATTTGACCATTTTCCTAATCCTAGAGTGAGACTCTACAAGTCTTCCTATACGTCTCCACTTCCACCCTTGTTGTGACGCCAGAAAAGCAGCAATGCACTGAATAATGCATGTTTTATTGTTACCGGCCGGGTTTGGGTTGAAGACCTCATACCGTCCCCTTAGAAATGGGGGATAAGGAACATAATCCCCCAAAACTGACCTTACACTTGCATTACAGATGACGATTTTGAGGAAATCGACATTATATAATATGAAACCACTCCCCTCTGTTTCTGAAAGGAGATCTTCCAGTCGTGTAATCATATAAGCCACCCAGCTATCAATAAGATTACCCACATCCTCAAGAGCTACCAGTCTAGCAGGTGTTGTTATGAAGTGTTCCCTAAAGTCATCATCTTCTGTGAGTCGTTGTTTCAAAAGTGTTACCTTTACTTCGAGAAGGATTTTTAATGATGAAGTAAAATTGCCATGTCCCCCAAGAGAATTCATGTAATTCTCTATTTCAGATATGTAATAGTCCCTAAAGTTGCTTAGGAGTCCTATAGGGTCTGTGGCGAAGGCTGAGGGGATGGAATATTCCATCCTAGTAAAGAGATCCCCCAGGGCCCCCACCCTATTAATTAAGTGGGAAGTGTCTATAGCATCCTCCTCATCTGGGGAATTTTCATCACTAATTAGGACATTAAGTCGATTGTTGACAAGAGGTCTAAGACCACTAGGGCCCGGCTGAGAGATGTCACCCCTATCACCACCTTCAATCCTTCAGACTAGCCTCAAAGTCCAAATTCAGACTGCTGAATGGATGACAAGAGTAGTCATCCATTCAGAATAGTTGTAAGGCGCAAATTACCAAGGGAAACTTTAGACAAATTGTGTAATTTGTACAACAAAACCTCTGACCATGAACGAGATCACAGAAGGTTTACGCTCCTTAGTCGAAAGACAAAGAGCCAATAAAGATGGGAAGAGTGTTTCAAACTTCTCTACTAATTCTCATTATAAACCCCAGCGTACTGCCACTACTGCAGTAAAACCAAATTTCAATAAATCGTCTCCCAAATGGAAATCTGGAAATGTAGGTACCTACACAGTGAACCCATCAACCCCAGTAGTGAGTGCAACTCCTACCACTTCTCCTACAATGAAGACGTGTTTGTTCTGCAATATTGAACATCTTATTAACAAGTGTACTACTTACCCAGACTGTAGTTCCAGAATTCCTCGTTTGCAAGAATTACACCAATGCACAAAGTTCATGGGTCCTCATGACCCTAATAGCTGTACTGTCTCCTTACGTATGTGCAACAAGGGTAGACACCATTACTCCTTGTGTGGTAATGATCAATCAAGATCAACTAATCCTCATAAGAATTCTGCAAAATTTACATCTGTACAGTATTGCAAGGTGCATCAAGACATAAGTGTACTTGCAACAAAGTCGTGTAACACATCTACATTACCAACGGCTCAATTAAAATTAATCACCAAGGGATCAAGGATTTCCACTCGGGGTCTCTTTGACTAAGGTTCACAGTAAACCTTTATTTCTCATCAGTTAGTTGGTCAGTTGAAACTGAAGCCTATTACTCGAGTGAATTTAAATATTTCTGGATTCCTAACCAACACTATCCTCGTGGACCTCGTGACTATCAAGTTGTCAAAGTCTTGGTACGTTTAGGAGGCTGCACCAGCCCAATACAAGTCATAGTTGTTGACAAGATCCCCTCTGATCTACATGTTACAGGTCTTGCTCACACAGTCAAATTTCTTATATGCAGCAGTATTAGACTAGCGGACCATAAAATAAATACAGACTGTCTCAACGACGTAGGTATTCTTATTGGAGCTGACTACTACTATAGATTAATTACCGGATGCACCAGGCAACGAAGTGTAAACTTGTTATTGTCAGCTAGAGGTAAAATAATCACAGGACCGGTGTTGATCCAACAAAAATCTAAATCTATTAGTAATCAACAAAATAATTCAATAGTAGCGTGACTAGACATAGAGTAGTCACCACTACATGTCAGAGACGAAACCGAGGATGATGAGTCCTATCCCCCCTGTATACAAATTATGGGATATGGACACCTTGGGCATAGTCCCTGATCAACCTAGTCCAGACGACACATGCACTTACCAACAATATCTTGATACTATTATTTTTCAAGATAATCAATAATGGGTGAGACTCCCATGGAAGTTGAACCACCCACAGCTTCCAGTAAATTATTTCATGGCTCTCAACCCTATTAAATTTAAAATTAACTAGGCTACGGAAGCAACCAGATAAATTACAACTGTATCATGACTTGATACAGCAGCAACTTACTAATAAGTTTATAGAAGTTGTTGACCAAGACAACCATAAATCAGGCCATTACTTGCCACATCATGCTGTCATGAAAGATTCAGTTACGACACCAATTAGGATTGTATTCAACTGCTGCGCCAAATTAAAGGCAGACAGTGTGTCATTAAATGATTGTCTACAAACTGGCCCTAGTCTAACTCAAAGACTGCAAGATGTTACAATTTCGTTCCGGCATTTTCGCCTATACGGCCGACATTAGTAAAGCTTCTTTAAGAGTAGGCTTGCAAGAGACGGATCGTGACTTTACTAAATTTCTCTGGGAGAAAGATCCACAGGATCCTAATAGAGACGTCATCACTTATAGATTTGCATCAGTACTGTTCGGAACAACATCTTCACCATTCTTACTCCAGGCAACTCTGGATACACATCTTAAGAAGTCTAATAGCTCTTACAAAGGTTGAGATTAACAATAATTTGTATGTCGACAATTTTCAAGGAACAACTAATGATGAAATTAAACTAGTGGAAATTTACCATGAGGCTAACCGTAAGCTATTAGGAGCCAATATGCCCTTACAGTCATGGGCCTCAAATAACAAACAACTGAATCAGATAATCGAGGAAGAATTTCCTGATTATAAGGTACATCACAAATTGAAAGTCTTAGGCATGGAGTGGAATACTTCCATGGATGAATTAAATATCAAGTCGGTGGAAATCAACCATTCACCCCTAACTATGAGAAAACTACTTTCCCATGCCTGCAAACCATTTGACCCTTAGGCCTACTCAGTCCTACCAGTTTGTCCTTCTAATTAAGGGCAAACTCCTCATGCTGGAGTGCTGGCAAAATAATATGGGGTGTGATGAACCGTTCCCGGAGGATCTCCAAGAAAAATGGCAACAGTTAATTCCAGATTACAGTAAACTTAGTATTCTACAGTTTCCTTGAAATGCCTTAGGGCTGAATTTATGCACAAATTTACATGTGTTCTGTGATGCTTCAGGCAAAGCATATGGCTCTGTAGCCTATCTAGTAAACACTCTACAATCATTTTTGCTTATATCTCAGTCGCGGGTAGCCCCGATTTAAAGGTCATTACCCCAAATGGAATTAACTGCCTTATTAGTAGGTGTAAGACTGGCTCATTTCCTGATCAAAACACTCGGTAATATTAACTTTGGTGAAATAGTAGTGTGGTCAGACAATGAAGCAGTATTACAGTGGGTAAAAAATGACAACAACAAAACTCCCTATGTCAGCAATCGAGTAAAGGAAATTCGAGAACTGTCTACTGGTTACAAATTGAGATATGTCCCCACCAAGGACAATCCAGCTGACTATTTATCTAGAGGTTTAACTTTAAAACAATTAGTTAAAACAGAGATGTGGTTCACTGGACCCCAATGACTAGTTAGTGGTAAGTGGCCCCAACAAAAGCCACAAGTCATTGTGACCAATATCACTACTCCTGTTGTAGATCCAGAACCCCCTCGAACATTAGCTATCAATCATCATCATTATTCCAATTTAGGTAAACTGTTATGAGTTACCGAAATCGTAGTTGACTTCCTCAACAAGATAGGGATCAAATATCGATTTCCTAGTCCGATCAAATATTGGGTCAAACAAGCTCAACGAGAAACTTATGGGAAAGATTATGAACACCTCCCAGAAAAATTAAGTAAGTCTCTGGTCATATGGTTTGAATCAGATAACAATAACATTTTGAGATGCAGATGACGTCTGCTTCATGCGGAAATAAATTTAGATACAAAGAATCCTATAATTCTACCACTTCACCACATCGTCACTTAACTCATAGTTCTACATTACCATGGACATAGTACATTGCATGGTGCAGTATTAGATACTCTCACTGATCTTAGACAGAAATTTTGGTTTCCCCAAGGTCGCCCAACTGTCAAATCCTTAATCAAATCTTGTGTAATCTGCAGGAGATGCGATGCTTGAGTGTTTCCTTATCCAGGACCTCCACCCCTACCTAAGGAACGAGTTGTCCATCTTCATCCTTTTTAGACCACAGGTGTCGAGTACACAGGATAATTAATTTTAACAGGCTTTCCAGACAAGATTCCGGTGAAGGCCTACATTTGCATCTTCACTTGTGCTACCGCACAAGACGTACACTTAGAAGTAACTTCTGACATGAACGCAAAACCTTTCTCCATGCCTTATCTTGAGGTTATCTTGAGATGATTTCGGGGCTTTAGTGTCCCCGCGGCCTGGTCCTCGACCAGGCCTCCACCCCCAGGAAGCAGCCCGTGACAGCTGACTAACACCCAGGTACCTATTTACTGCTAGGTAACAGGGGCATAGGGTGAAAGAAACTCTGCCCATTGTTTCTCGCCGGCGCCCGGGATCGAACCCGCGACCACAGGATCACAGTCCAGCGTGCTGTCCGCTCACCCGACCGGCTCCGACCGGCTCCGCCTTTCACAGGGTTGCTGCACTCAAATCTTGCCCGAAATTAATTATTTCAGACAATGGATCTAACCACGTGGCAGGAGAAGCCTGCTTACGAGAAATATGGAATCATCCAGAAGTGCACTCTGTGCTCAAACGGAGACAGTGCCACTGGAAATTCATTCCTCCACTAGCCCCATGGCAAGGCGGCTTTTATGAGTGCATGGTAGGCATTGTCAAAAAATGCTTAAGAAAGGCACTTCACAGACAGAAAATTAGCCTCGCCGAATTGCAAACCCCTTGTCGCCGAGATTGAGGCACGAGTCAATAACAGATCATTAACCTATCTATCAGATGGTTCTCCCCAAGAGAACCCCTGAGTCCCTCTCATTTGATTCAAGGTGGTCTTCTAAGCCCTCTAGTATCTCTATGAGACGAGGATCCAGCTGACCCTTCATGAGTCAGAGCGACTTAGTGGAGAGTTATAAACACCTTTCAAGAGTGATAGAAAAATGGAATGAGGTCTGGACACGTGAATATCAAACTGCTCTAAGAGAATATCACTATGTAGCTGCAAGCCCATACAACAAAGATATACTCAAACGAGGTGATCTTGTCCTAGTAGACAGTGATGGACCCAAGTTAGATTGGCTTAGAGGCAAAATTGTTGATGTCCATCCTGACTGCCATGGTATTTTACGAATTGTTAAGGTCCAGGGTCGAGGCACTACTACCTTAAAAACGTTAGAGAAAATAGTACCTATAGAGTTAGCAGAACATGAATGTTCTACAGAAGTACCTATAACCCAAGTTTCAGAGGACAGTGATTCTGCCCAACGGAGCACTAGACCATCTAGAGTCGCTGCTCAGAACTGTAAACTGGAACTTAAACAATATTTTCATTCTGCTTAAGTGTAGATAACTCATCATTTAAACATGAGGTGGCCATGCTGATGCAGTGGTGGGTTAACATCCAATAACTCAACAGTTACGAGTCACAGTGACCCTGGACAGTGACCTCATTTTATAGTCGAAGTCTCCTTGATCTTAAATGATCATATTATACATATTTCATTTTTATATTATCAATATTTTCAATGTTTAATTATGCTCCCATGATGACTTAGTCATATCTGCCACGGATTCGTTAGGTGGGTACTAACCCATGAATATAACTTCAGGATAGAGAAACAGGTGTACGTTAGTACTAAGACCTGAACTACGACCAGAGTTCCTTCCCCCCAGAGTTATGTTGGAAATAACCAACAGTTTTCAAACATCTTTTGTATTTGTATTCATCTTTGTATTAACCACAAGTAGTTACTAAAATTTCTAACTTGCAGAATTAACCAGACTAATATTTTATACAACGCAGTACCCTGCCAAATCTTTCCTAGTCTCCATGACGCAGTGATGTCGGGAGCCAGAAACAGGAAATATCTCCACATTGTTGGATTTAAACAGAGTTCAGTTAATTACTTACCATTACTAAGGATAATCGATTACTTATAAGTTTACATACGTAGCACATTACTCCATACTGGAACTTGTTTATTTAGTTAAAATTAACCAATCCAGTGGAAAAAATATAAAGGTAAAATAATTTTACTATATATTCCTCCCATATATTTGCACAGCTTTAATAAACCGACTTACGCTGCGAGAGGTCATATCATAACATGATAAATTTAATTGTGACATAAATATTAGTCACAACCTCTTCCTTCCCTAATTAACTTCGAAATACTTAAATTCATTTACGCTCGAGGTACCTACTGAGAGCCGTGCATGCGCAATCGGGAAAAGGAGGAAGGAGAAGCCAAGAGAAGAAGCATGGCATCCATCTTGCCAAAGTTACTGTGTTGCAGAGCTCTCACTTAAAGACTCATATTTACGTAATCCTTGCAACAGCGGGTGCCAGAGTTCGTGGAGGTCTCCATCTGCATTCAACACAAGTCCCGGCGAGCTTAATTTCTTTATTGTCCTACTGATATTTGTTAAAAAGTGCACTTTATTAACATTTTTTGTGTAGGTTGCTTGTCGTCATGACACGCGACAACATATCTTATCTTGAGGTTATCTTGAAATGATTTCGAGGTTTAGCGTCCCCGTGGCCCGGTCCTCGACCAGGCCTCCTTTTTGTTACACATCACCAGGAAGCAGCCCGTAGGAGCTGTTTAACTCCCTGGTACCTATTTACTGCTAGGTAACAGAGGCATCAGGGTGAAAGAAACATTTTGCCCTTTTGTCTCCGCCTTTACCGGGGATCGAACCCGGAACCTCAGGAATCCGAAGCGCTGTCCACCCAGGTGTCAGTTCACTCTCATAACCAATATAACCTTCATAACCAAAGTTAGTTTCATTCAAGTCCAGGTTCCCACTTTTCAATCAGAAATAGTGGCATATTAACTCAAGCCAAGACAATTTTTACATTTAATCTTGCTTTCACTTGGAGTGGTAGCAGCGAGAGGGAAAGAATAATTTTTTATTCCACGTGCATGCTCAGACAGCGTGTTGCAACAAGTGTGCCCTCGTGACCGCCCCTACATTTTTACAATCAAATCAACGGAACAGCCAAGCTGACCTTGTATTTCTAGTAGTGTACTATTTAGAGTACTAAAATTTACATAAATGATTTTTATTGAAATTGTCATTTTTTATCATTTATATTTACTACACATTATTTAATGATTCTATTTTATATCTTAATTATATGTGTATGCATCATAATATGAATTATATTTACATTTCTTTCTAATGAGGAACCAGCATTAGATTATTGGTGCTAGGACGTAATCTTATCTTAGCGCTCGTATCACCCAATTTGTGAGGGTGAATTTGACTCTTATTTCATGATAAAATACAGACCCATTAAAATCAATAGGACACTAGTTCTTGGAATTAATATCAAACCACTTGCTCATTTTTCGTTTTCCATTTTTTCACAAAAAGTGGTGGTCTTTCGTAGCTATTGACGTTTTCAATATTTAATTTAAATATTGGAGTCAGATTTTCCCACAAGCATTGTCAGGCCTCTCCAAGCATTATCAAGCCTCGCCAAGCTTCGGAAAACATTGTCAAGCATTGTCAAGCCTCTCAAAACTTGATCAAGATCTGCCAAGCCTCGTCTAGGTATTGCAAGATTTGACAAGATTTTGACAAGTCTTTTCAAACCTTGTAATGCCTTGCCAGGATTTTCTAATACAACATTGCATTGCCTAACCTTGTCAAGTCTTTCTAAGCTTTTCCTAGCCTTGTCAAGTCATTCCAAGACTTGCCAGGCCTTACCAAGTCTTGCCAGACATTGCCTAATCTTGCCAGACAATGCTAAACCTTGTCAGGCTTTGCCAAACCTTTCCTCGGCCTTGATAAGTCTTAACAAACCTTGACAGATTTTGTCAGGCAATGCTTCCCTTTTCAGACCATGCCCATCCTTCTCAGTATTATTCATACATTGTACCCTGGGACCGGTGTGGGTTGCCTGTGCCCCCTCTCCTGCCCCCTCTTTGGGTGGTGTACGTGCTGAAGGGCACCATGTAGGGGCCTTGTGAGCCATCGGACCACCCGCTGGGGGGGTCGCCTGTGAGAGGCCGCCCTGAGTGGATGGTTGGGTGTCCAGGCTGGGGCGATAGGGGGACTGGGGTCTTAGCACCATTGTGGGAGAATGAACGAAGTAGTAGGACTCCCCTGTTGAAAAGGGGAAGCACCGCTGGGGACGACACACCCTTCCTGCACTGGCCTGCGCTCGGCCTCCCTGGCTGCCCTGGTAGGTGGTATCCCTTGGTTCCAGGTCCCATCTCTTTTGTTTGGTTTGCTGTATGGATAACGACTTGCCTTCTATTACCCAGGCTCATGGGGTGGGCGACCAGGCCCCTGAGTCGGACCGTCCTGGAAGACCGGGATCTGTAGCCCCTGCTACGGGACCCGGTTTAGGCCCAGACCGGACTCTTCCTCCCTGCTCTCCTCCCTCCTCTGTGGTTGGGTTGAGCCCCAAGCCTGCTGTGGTGACTGTCTCGTCCCCTTGCACGGCTCCATCCTTTGTGACTACTGCACCTTTCGACCCATCTCTCTCTAAGGGTTCTCATCGCCGTCCCCGCCATGGCCGCTCTCGTATGCTCCCTTCCCATCCTACTTCGTTCCATGCTTTGTTTGGTCCTGATACGTGGACTAAATACTTTGACCTCCTACCTTTGGATTCAACTCCTCCTGATGATTTTTCCCTTCATAGGCATCTTGTCGATTCCGTGGATGCCCGTGTCACCTTCAACCCCACTCGTCTTGGTACCCGTGTCGTTGCTGCTCCTTCTCAGGATGCAGCCACCCGCTTGGCCGCCTTATCCTGCCTTGGCGAGACCCCTGTTCGGGTCTCGAAGAACGCCCGATTGAATGCCAGTGTTGGCACTGTTCTCCTCCCGCACCATGTTGCGACCGGTGTTAGGGATCTCAAGGACTGCCACGAGGATATCAAGCATATCCTCGAGGCTCAGGGTCATTCTGTACTCCAGGTGGATACATTTACTCGTCCCCCTCGTGGTCATCGCCGTCTGCCCCTTAGGGTTGTGAAGGTTACCTTTGATGGTAGGTCCCTTCCGCCCTCTGTCATTCTTGCTGGTGTCAGATGCTCCGTTCAGGAATATATTCCCTCTCCGAGGCTCTGCGGTAAGTGCTGGAGGTTTGGGCATGGTACCCTCAAATGCTCTAGTCCTGTCTCTCTCTGTCCCCTGTGTGGAAGCGAGGGTCACTCTAAGTTAGAGTGCACTTCTTCCCAGGCCCGCTGCCTCAATTGCGGTGAGGCCCACCCTACTTTCTCCTGTGCATGTATTCGCTACAAACTTGAGGCGGCTGTCCTCAGCTTCAAGCACCGAGACCGTTTGTCTTTTCCTGAGGCTCGATGCCAAGTTCATCGTCTCCCCTCTTTCGCCGGTGTCTCCTATGCTCCCGTGGTGCGCTCTTCCTCTCCTCGTCCTTCCCGCCTTCCTCAGTCTCACAACCGTTTCCGAGCCTTAGACCCGGACACACCCACCACCACCTCCCCTGTTTCCCTCCGTTCTGTTCCGAAGGGTCCCCCTCCTGGTTCTCTGTCTAGGGCTCCCCTTCTTTCTACCCAGTCTGTCACGTCTCCTGTGTCTTCTATTTCCTCTCCTTCTAGTCCTCCTTCCCGTCCTTCTCCTCCGTCTCCTGGCTCTCCACGCCGCCTGACTGTGCGGGCCGACGTCCATCGCTCTCCTGATGGTTGTGTTGCTCGCTCTCGATCTTCTTCTCCTATCGAGACACTGGAGTCTGTTGCCCAGTACGTTGCTGCTGGGACGCCTGTATCTTTGAGTCAGAAGCGGAAACCTGGCTCCTCTCCTTCCTCCTCCCCTGTTGGTAAGAAAGCTTCGCTTTCTTCTTCACTCCCTCTCTCTGATTCTATCATTCCTTCCCCTCCCGCTTCGGAGGTGGTGCCCCCTGTTCCTACTGTGGGGGTTTCTTTAGCCCCTGGTTCCGGCGCGGTTACTGTCCTTGCTGAGGTGCGCTCCCCTCTTTCTGCCCCCCCTCCTCCCCTTCCTTCTCCTCCAGACCCTGCTCGTCCACCTTTGATCCATCCTCCTGCTTCTTGCCCTCCTTCTTTACTCAGTTTACCCATGCCCCCTAACCCTGACTTCTCTGACCCTGATCCTGACTCTGTGCTTTTTTAGCGTGCTGTGTTCCTTCTTCACCTTTGTTTCTTCTTTGCTCTCTGTTGCTCTCCTCTCTCTCTTTGCTGATGTCTTTTCTCCAGGGGAACATCCGTGGATTTTACGCCAATTTCCTTGACCTCCAACTTCTCATTTCATAGTTTTCGCCCCTTTGTGTCTGTCTCCAGGAGCCGATGCTTGGTTCTCGTCCTGGTAGCTTCCGTGGCTATTCTTTTCTCTCCCCTCCCTCAGCTGTCGCTGGGGTCCATAATTCTTCTGCTCTCTTGATTCGTTCCGATGTTCCCTTTGTCCCCTTACTTTTTTCCTCGCCTCTCCACTGTTCTGCCGCCTGTATCTTTGTGTGTAGATGGTACACGGTTTGTTCTCTTTATCTACCCCCCACTGTCCCACTTTCTCTTCCCGATCTTAAACACCTCCTAGACTCCTTGCCGGAGCCTGTGCTCCTGCTGGGTGATTTCAATTGTCGTCATGCCCTTTGGGGTGATGTGCTGACAAACACCCGGGGTCGCCTCCTTGAACCTTTCATCCTCCCTTCTTCCCTGTCCCTTCTTAATTCTGGTGAGCCCACTCATTTGGACTCTCGGACTCGCTCCCTTTCTTGTCTCGATCTTTCTCTGTGCTCGTCATCCCTTTCCTTAGATTTTGGGTGGCGAGTCCTTGATGGCCTCCATGGTAGTGACCATTTTCCTATCCTTATCACTTTTTTCTCCTTTCGCCCTCCTCTCTCCTTCCCTAGGTGGAGGTTTGCCGAGGCTGACTGGCGCCTCTTTACTCTCCGTGCTACTATTTCCGACCTCTCCGTTTTGCCTCTCCCTCGCGCCCTCCTTCTTTTTCATGACACTGTCTTTGACGCTGCCCTCCACTCTATTCCTCGCTCTTCCTCTCGGGGAACGCGGAAGTGCGTTCCCTGGTGTAGTATGGGCTTGGGCTGTCCGCTGTAAGCGTGCAGCCTGGAAGAGACATCGCCGCCGGCAGACGGTTGAGTCTTTTCTTTTGTTTCGGAAGGCGAGTGCGGTGGCCCGTAGGACCATCCATGCGGCTAAACGTGCTTGCTGGGAGTCTTATGTCTCCACCGTTACGTCCGAAACTCCCCTTCCACTGATTTTCTCACAGATACATCGTGTTATCTGCCAACCCTTTTATTTATCACTAATGACCTTCCTGGTTGTCACTACTAGCCTTCCTAGTTATCACCGCTAACCTTCTTAGTTATCACTGATAACCTTTCTAGTTATCTCTGATAACCTTCCTACTTATCACTGCTAACTTTCATAGTTAACACTGCTAACCTTCTTAGCACTTCTTAGCACTGCTAACCTTCGTTATCACTGCAAACTTTCCTAATTATCCCTGGAATCCTTCCTAGTTTTCCCTGGTATCCTTCTAAGTTATCCCTGGTGTCCTTTCTAGTTAACACTACTAACCTTAGGAGTTATCATTGCTAGCTTGCACAGATATCATTGCTAACTTTCCTAGCTATTACTGCTAACCTTCCTAGTTGTCATTGACAACCTTCCTAATTCTCACTACTAACCTTCGTAGTTATCATTGCTAACCTTCCTTGTTTTCACTTATAACGTTCCTAGTTATCTCTATTAACCTTTATAGTTATCACTGTTTACCTTCCTAGTTATCACTGCACACCTTTCTGGTTATCACTGCTGATCTTACTAGTTATCACTTCTAACCTTCCAAGGTTTAACTGTTAACCTTGTTATTTTAACATTCCTAGTTAACACCTCTAACCTTTCTAGTTATCACTGCTAACCTTCTTAGTTATCACTGCTAATCTTCCTAATTATCATTGCTAACCTTCCTTGTTGTCACTGCTAACTATCCTAATTTTCGAGTTATCACTGAAAGCATTCCAAGCTATCACATTTAACCTTCCTTACTATCACTGCTAACCTTCCCAGTTATAACGGCTAACCCTTATAGTTATCACTTCTAATCTTCCTAGTTGTCATTGCCAACCTTCCTAATTGTCACTACTAGCTTTCCTAGTTATCACTGCTAACTTTCCTAATTATCACTGGTAAACATTCCAGTTATCACTGGTAAACATTCCAGTTATCACTGCTGATTTTTCTAGTTATCACTGGTTATCTTACCTTCCTGGTTATCACTGCTTACCTTTCTGGTTATTACTGCTGATATTACTAGTTATCACTGCTTACCTTCCTATTATCACTGTTAATTTTGGTATTTATCACTGTTAACATTCCTAAGTATCACTTCTAACCTTCCTAGTTATTACCGGTAACTTTCTTGGTTATCACTGCTAATCTTCCTAGTTATCACTGCTAACTCTCCTTGTTATCCAAGGTACCTTTCTCAGTTATCCCTGATATCCTACTTACTTATCACCGCTAATCTTACAAGTTATCACTGCTAATTTCACTAGCTACCATTGCTACCTTTCCTAATTATCACTGCTAACCTTCCTAGTTATCACGGCTATACTTTTTATGGTCTCTGCCAACCTTCGTTATTGTCAATACTAACTTTCCTTGTTATCACTGTTGAACTTCATATTTATCTCTGCTAACTTTCCTAGTTTTCACTGCTAATCTTCCTGGTTATCACTTTTAATCTGCCTAGTTATCACTGCTAATCTTCCTAATTATCATTGCCTACCTCCCTCTTTGTCACTGCTAACTACTTCCCTAGTTTTCTAGTTATCATTGCTAACACTCCATGCTATCACTGATAACCTTCCTAGTTATCAGTACTAGTGTTCCTAGTATTCACTGCTAACCTTCCTTATTGTCACTGCTAACTTTCCTTGTTGTTACTGCTAACTTCCCTAGTTATCTAATTATCACACCTAACATTCCAAGCTATCACTGATAACCTTCCTTGCTATCACTGATAACCTTCCAAGTTATCACTGCTAACATTCCTAGATGTCACAGCTAAACCTTCCTATATGGAACCATATATATATATATATATATATATATATATATATATATATATATATATATATATATATATATATATATATATATATATATATATATATATATATATATATATATATATATATGAAACCCTCAACCCTATGAGTGGAGGGTTCCTACAAACTCAACCAGAGGTGGTACCCTCTATATATTAATAAAAAGGCTAGGCTATGCTAAATCTAGGCAGGGATTGGCTTGGCTAAGCTGGTCTAGGCTTGGCTAGGGTAGGAAGGACTGGTCATGTTTAAAAGCAAGGCAGGGTTAGGCTAGGCAAGATTAGGTAAGGGTATACTGGGATAGGCTTTGCTACGGTAGGCTAGGAAGAGGTAAACTAGGATAAGCAAGGCTGTGCAAGCACTATGCACAGCTAGAATGAACTATGCTAAGATGGTTAAATCTGGGCTAGGTTAGGATAAGCTAGACCATGCAGGGCCCCGGTTGACCAGTGGAGTCTAAGGGTCTAACCTGCTAGCTAGTTTGCTGACCTAAGAGTGTAAATGCCTAGCCCCAATCTTAAATACTAAATACCTGGATAACACAGGTGGCCTATTGTTGTGTTGATTTAGGGGTGACGACGATCGTGGAATCGGATGCGCCCCACAGGTGGCCTGCACCATGCTTTCTAAGGCGTCCATCTCATAACAAAAACAAATCTGTGCATTCGTACACAGAGACCCCGTGGTTATTCGAATACTTGGAATTCTTTTACTTAAAATAATAACAATTAGATTAATAATAATTAACATAATTTTTACTCAAGATTCACAAAAATTATTAATACTATTTTAAAAGAAAATTTAAAAGACATCTAAAAACAGATATACAGGCTTTGTGTGATATTTATTTCAACATTATATATTAATAGAATGTTGTAACTATTATTTTTAAATATTAGGTAGTTGCCAGCTACGTATATCGCATATAAACGTGTTAAACGAATAATGTTAAATAGCTATATACATAATAGTAAAATAATGACACCTACAATTAATGATAACTTGAAAATAGTAAATGGTAATTCCATCTGAACGAAAACTTAATACCAAATTTCTTAGATGTTTTTCGTAATATAAAGATTGACAGTAAGATATCTTATTCATTATGGAGTAATTAACAACAAAAGAATCTTTATTTTCATTGCAGAACATATATCAGAGCATACTAGTGACTCATACATTTAAAATAGTGCGATTTTTAAACAATTCGGTTGTAAACCCGCAGAACCGCCTACCCGCCGAATACAACGTAAGAAATGGTATATAATTCATTATTTTAAATTCCATATATAATCATTAATAATTTTCGGCAGCTATCGAGGTTCTCCATAGGTAAATTCCTGTACTTTAACAAGATGCTGTTTAGCTGTTTAAATTCTTGGAAAATCGTAATGACCAGCGACATAAAATCGAGTCAGGTCGAGGTCGAGGGAGGGGGTAGACGTACCGTGCGCGCTCCGTTAAAATCGTGACATTAACAGGGATTCTTAGGACTACTGCCGTGGATTACTGATTACAGACATAACAAAGTACATAGTGACCCGCTGGAAAATTGAAAATAGTCATTAACAATAGAACTTTGTGTTAAATAGAGAATAAACGGGAGACCGCGTGTGAGCCAGTGAACGAGGCTTTGTGTACATGCGTGTATTAGGAAAAAAAAATAGTGAACGGTGATTCGTGGAACAGTGATGTGGAACGGGTATCACAACAACATATAAGTTGGAAGTGAATATTATAAATATAGAATACTAGAAATATAGAATAGTGGCAAGAGGCGGCATCAGTGGTTATAAATCAGGTAACTGGAAACTGGTGACATCAACCTGGGCCACAAGAGGTCACCTGTACCAACCGGGGACCAGCCTCGCTACCTACGCTAAGTACCTGCCATAAAGTTTGAACAAAATAACATACATAATATTACAAATATACGGTATACATATAATATAAATATTAAACATATAAATATATATACATATATATTGTTACAAATATACAATATACATATAATATTATAAATATATAGATATATACAACAAAACAAGGCAAAATGGGAGTAAATAAACAAATTTGTGGCCACTGCAACAACTCCTTAAAGACGAAGGTAACGGGAATTGAATGTTATATCTGTAAGACTAGATTCCATTCGGCTTGTACAGGAGTGAGTAACACTACGGCACTGAGAGCTGGTCACTTGCTCTGGGTGTGTAAAAATGACCTGCCAGCTTGGAACATCCTAAAAAACCTTCTAGATAACATGACGCATGATCGGAAAACATCATTCATTGGAAGCCTACCAGCCATCCAGAAGGAGTGGGATGGGAACAATTCTAATATACAAGGGGCAGAGGCTATAGTCAGGGATGAAACTGAGGCTGAAACTCAGGAAGTTGTAAACTCTGACTCAGTAGGCCAGGATGTAGATGACAGTAAACTAGAAAGTGTACTAGACAGCACTGACAGCTCGATAGGTACAGACACTACGACGGTTCCCGATAGAGCAATTCAGAACAGGACAGACTTATGCAAATTTTATGCAAAAGGCATATGCAGACATAGATATGCTGGTAATAAGAAAGGATTAGAATGCAGTTACCAACATCCCAAAAAATGTTTAAATATGCTTAGGAAAAGTGAGTGTCGATTTGGATCAATATGTAGGTTTTTCCATTCTGACATGTGCCAAACCTCACTGGAGGACAGAAAATGCTATGACCTCAGCTGCCCACACTTTCACGTGAAAGGCACGGAACGCTACATAAAGAGTGGCAAGCAGGATAATGAATTTGGAGGAAACTATAAATTTTTTATACCAGACCGGCAGAGAATTCAAAAGGAGCAGCATGGAGAGTGTATGGAACTGGATGCCAGATTCACTTGCATTCCAGAATTACAGATACAATTACCCACCGAAAGGGAACTACAACTACGACAGACAACTGCCCTACAACAATCAGTACTGGTCAGAACAAACTCATTATGTCCACGAATAATGGGCTTGCCGAAAAAGTCTCCCATTCAAACTATCACTAATAGAGTAACCTCATTCATCTTTGCCAACATACAAGGACTGAAAACAAGAACAAACAACAAAGTACAGTTCATAAATGGCCTCCTCACGGAGTCAAATGCAGTATTTGGAGCTTTCACAGAAACCCATGCAGGGGAATTGTTGGACAGTGAGATCTGGATTCCTGGATATAACCTATACAGGTGTTATAGGAAAATTAGGTCACATGGAGGAGTGGGTCTGTATATTAGGGAAGACCTTGTATGCTCGGAGCTCCTAAACGCTACAAATGAGGTGGTAGAGGTACTGGGATTAAAAATAGAGAAAATAAATTTAGTGATTATTCTAATATACAAATCGCCAGATGCAACGGCTGAGGAATTCACAGAACAGATAAGCAAAATAGAGAATAGCCTTGATAATTTGGAGAACCCGATACCTGATATTATCTTCCTAGGTGACTTCAACTTGCCTAGTCTCAGGTGGAAAATAGCAAACAATAATATTATACCAGGAAATCTATCAGGACCTAACCAACCACAGATTAGAGAACTACTTAGATTCTGTGACAAATTTTCACTCAATCAGCAGATATCGGAGCCAACGAGAAATGAAAATATTCTAGATCTGGTCTTTACGAACAATGAAGACATTATCAGAGACATTACGATATCAGATACCACATACTCAGATCACAAACTCATTGAAGTGCAAACGACCATCAATACTCAGAATAGACCTAAAACGTTGATAGAGCGAGAGGGGCTATTCAGTAAATTCAATTTTAATAATAAAAGAATAGACTGGGAGATAATAAACAGGGAACTTACAAACATTCCATGGGGAACTGTTCTAAGTAATACAAGTCCTACAGAAGGAATAGAAAAACTGACTTCAGAAGCGTATCAAGTCTGTCTGAAACATGTTCCTTTGAGGAAAGCCAGAAAGAGATCTAACGTAGAAAGAGAACACAGACGACACTATAAACGCAGGAAAAAATAATGGAACTGCTTATGCAGACACGAATTTCCCGTCAAAGAAGTAATAATTTAAATAGGGAGATTGAAGAAATCGAGCGGAAATTGAAACACTCATATGAAACTGAAGAAAGGCAGTTAGAACAGAAAGCAATTCAGGAAATAAAGAAAAATCCAAAATATTTCTTCTCATATGCGAAATCAAAAGCAAAAACCACTGCCAGTATTGGACCTATTAGTACAAGTGAAGGTTCATACAAGGAGGATGACAAAGAAATTAGTGAAACCCTAAAAAAGCAGTATGAGGACATGTTTAGCACTCCAATAAACAACATGAAGGTGGAAGATCCAGACAATTTCTTTATGCGGGATATTCAAACCCCTGTAAATATAACTGATATAAACACGAGCGCACTAAATTTTGAAAAAGAAATTGAAAACATGCCCATGCACTCGGCCCCAGGTCCAGACTCATGGAATTCAATATTATAAAGAATTGCAAAGTGCCGGTAGCACAGGCACTCAGTATAGTGAGGAGGAAGAGCTTGGACACGGGGGAGATACCAGATGCACTTAAAGTAGCAGACATAGCCCCTCTACACAAGGGAGGGAGCAAAGCATTGGCAAAAAATTATAGACCAGTTGCACTAACATCGCACATCATAAAAGTATTTGAGAGAGTGATTAGGAGTCAGGTCACCAATTTCATGGAGACCAATGACCTTCACAACCCAGGCCAACATGGATTTCGAGCGGGAAGATCGAGCCTCTCACAGCTACTTGAGCACTACGACAAAGTCACTGAGGCATTAGAAGAAAAACAGAATGCTGATGTGATATACACGGACTTCGCAAAGGCTTTCGATAAATGTGACCATGGCGTGATAGCACACAAAATGAAGTCAATGGGAATAACCGGTAAAGTAGGACGCTGGATACTCAGTTTTCTGTCAAACAGGACTCAGCGAGAAACGGTCAACCATATAAAATCTAGTCCAAGTGCACTGAAAAGCTCTGTACCTCAGGGTACAGTCCTTGCACCGCTGCTTTTCCTTATTCTCATATCAGATATAGACAAAAATACAAGTCACAGCTTCGTATCATCCTTTGCAGATGACACAAAAATCAGTATGAAAATTACCTCGGCTGAGGACATTGAAAAACTTCAAGCTGATATTAATAAAGTTTTCGACTGGGCATCAGAAAATAACACGATGTTTAACAGTGATAAATTCCAGGTACTCAGGTACGGTAAAAATGAGGACCTTAAACATAATACAAAGTACAAAACACAATCAAATGTACCCATAGTAGGAAAACAGCATGTAAAGGATTTGGGAATAATAATGTCTGACGACCTAACGTTTAAGGAGCATAACCAAGCAAATATTGCGACAGCCAGAAAAATGATAGGATGGATTACGAGAACTTTCAAATCCAGGGATCCCATCACAATGGTTGTACTCTTCAAGTCGCTTGTGTTGTCCCGTCTTGAGTACTGCTCAGTACTCGCTTCCCCCTTCAGAGCAGGAGAGATTGCTGAAATAGAGGGAATACAGAGAACATATACGCACCTAAAAGCACCTAAATTATTGAGATCAATAAAGCACCTAAATTATTGAGATCGTCTCAAAGCCCTCCAAATGTACTCACTAGAAAGAAGACGAGAGAGATATCAAATAATATACACGTGGAAGATACTGGAGGGCCAAGTACCAAATCTACACAGTAAAATAACAACGTACTGGAGTGAACGATATGGAAGAAAATGTAGAATAGAACCAGTGAAGAACAGAGGTGCCATAGGCACAATCAGAGAACACTGTATAAACATCAGAGGTCCGCGGTTGTTCAACGTCCTCCCAGCAAGCATAAGAATATTGCCGGAACAACCGTGGACATTTTCAAGAGGAAACTAGATTTATTCCTCCAAGGAGTGCCGGACCAACCGGGCTGTGGTGGGTATGTGGGCCTGCGGGCCGCTCCAAGCAACAGCCTGGTGAACCAGACTCTCACAAGTCAAGCCTGGCCTCGGGCCGGGCTTGGGGAGTAGAACTCCCAGAACCCCATCAACCAGGTAAAATATAACAATGAAATAGTAGCTGGTAACTGTAGGTGAACGAAAAATTAAATTCCAAATTGATTAGATGTTTTCCTAAATATAAAGATCGACCTGAAGGAATTTTATGAATTATGGACTAATTAAGCAAAAAAAAAAAAATAGGTAATTTTAATTGAAGAACAGATACCAGAGAATAGTTAGCGAGTACATTTATATTGTATAATGGGAGAAAGCCCCTGGTAGCCACGAATTAAAATAACCACCTACATTAATTGATAACTATGAAATAGTATCTGGAAACTTTATCTGAACGAAAACCCAATTCCAATTTGTTTAGATTTTTTTCTTAATATAAAGATCAACAGTAAGGAATCTTATTCATTATGGACAAATTAACAAAAAAAAACGATAATTTTCATTGAGGACCATATATTAGAGCATACTTAGTCACTTGTATATTAAAAGTATTGTGTATTTTGAACCATTGGGTTGGTAAACAAACAGAACGGCCTACCCGAAAAGTCTTAAGATAAAAAATTGTATATGTTTGCTAATTTATTATTTGATAAATGATTATTATTAATTTACGACGACTATAGAGGTTTCCCATTAGTTAAATTACTGTAGTCTGACTAAATGCTACTACAAAACCTATATAAATCCTGGGAAAGTCACAATGACCAGCGACATTAAAGCATAGAGGGATAAATAGTAACAGGCAACTGTCGGCGAACGAAAAATTCGTTTCCAAATTTATTAGATGTTTTCCTAAATATAAAGATCGATAGGCTGGAATTTTCTCGATTATGGCCTAATTAAGGCCAATATATATATATATATTTTTACTTGAAGAACAAATATCAGAGCATAGTCAGTGAGTTATAGAATAATAAGAGTGTGGTATTTCATTGTATAACAAGAGATAGTCCATGGAAGCGATAATAGACGTAGTTTTACACAAAATAACGTCCAAAAACAGCCGTAGAGTCAAACGGCAAATGTTGACGTTCTTTTTAAGAGGACAGGTTGACTAGCCAACGACTTGGCGACGGGTTTAAACAGCAACCATCTCAAAATTGTGGACGATCCGGTTGAAGCAGTAGTAACACCTGTGGTAACAGAACAGGTCAGATCCCAGGCAGAGACGTCTTTAGAATTAAAAAAAAAATATTAATTCTCCATATACCCAACAGATTGTTGTGAGCACTCCAAGAACTTCTCCTGATTCCACTGGTGAGCAGAAACATCGGGCTAGTCCGTCGGGAATAACCGAGCCAGAGGAGGAACCTCGTGTGCAAGAACCCACGGATACCTCAGAGTCTGGAGCGATGGCAGGTATGTACTTGCGGTATGGCAAAGTACGATGTTCACGGAACCAGCCAAGGACTCCCCAGACGGTCTGTGCTGAAGTATGTGAGGCGAGTGCACAGGTTCTCGGGCCCTCCATGTTCCAAACCAGGCTAATGGAAACAGCCAGTTATGGACATTGTAGGCTCGTGACAGTTGTTCCTCGTTAAGCCAAATGTTTCTTACTTGTATTTTCCTCATGTTTGCTCTACAAGGATCAGTGACTAAAGATCAGTGGCCGGACCAGCCGATGATAGCTCCTGTTATCATCGTATAACACTCACTCCATGAGTGTTACAGTGAAGGAGGAACCCAGAAGGTGATTGATAATACAGGAAAGGATTTTATAAGTGACCGTTCTCGGCTGGTTGGCACCCCTCGTGTAACTGGTGGGCCCAGCACCAATAATATATGGAACGTTAGTCAACCTGACGGTGGAAAAGTGAACGTACTCCTCATTAGGGTACAGCCACGGTGGGAACAAGTGCATACCTAGTCACCGGTCGAGCCGTAGGAACGTATTTCCAGGCAGTCCCTGTTACCCCAAATCATCAGTCCCCAGTATTCCAGGTTCCTGTCTCCCTGAAGGACCGCCAGATCAGAACAAGAATAGCTTTCTGTACGCAGCCACCAGTGGTACCACGATGCAGGGAGATATTGTCTGTTTGCCAAAGTTCGCCGCCCCTCCGCAGAACCTTAACCAAGACACATAAGGTAACTGTGCCCCTGACAGGCACACCAGTCAGATCGTTTGGAGGTCACATCCATCAGATCATTGTCTATGATCTTCAAGTTCACTGTGCCAGGCTCTTCTACTATGGCAGTTCTTCAGACTGGACGTCCTCACAACATCGGTCCATTGTCTACGTACATCCGATTGGTTGTGTTCGATCCTACTAATTTGGTTTCTTTTCTTTTTGGAAGCCTAACCAAATTATTTTTGGTAAGGTGTTACAGACTCGTCACCACAGTCTGAGTGTGGCCTGGTAATTCCAGCGCCATCTATGAGTCTGCACTCCATCTCGCTTGATATTGGATGTTACGTAAACAATGCCATCTATTGGTGGTGGTGCGACAACGGCAAATGGCTCTGGTTTCCTGCCTTGACTAGACAGAGGTCGTTGTGGATGACCTCTGGTGAGGTGACGGATAAAAATCAGCGAAACCTAGATCCTACGTGCATGATGTCAACTCCCAGTGAGTAAGTGTTACCTCCTGATTTCCCCAGTGTACCATCCTGTTAACTGATGACGTGTTATGTCCACAGAGGTGACGTGTGCAGGCAGCACTACTGGAGAGGGCAGTTTTACCTTGGGTAGTCCACGTACTCTCTGCTTGGTCCTGGAAGAAGACCGGGTACACCGCCGCCAATCTGAGAAGTGTGTTAGCTGCTGATTTATGTAATGTTGGAAGGGATCGGCGTACCGCGGGATTGGCTTAAGAGAGTAACGGACAACAGTAAGGTGCCTGTAGTGAAGTGCTGCTAGCAGTTTGCTAGAGGTTTCTGCCAGGGGTTAGCTACCCCTGTATATGGTTGTGTGACCCCGATCAGCGTGTGGCTGAGGTCCTCTGCCAGCGAGTGGCTGGAGAGCTGTCGTGGGGTACAGGCACCTCGTACGTGGGCCAGCCCACCGACACAGTATCACAAGGTGAAACTCGCTAGTGTTTCCCAGTTCGGTTGGACAAGGTACTGGGTGAGAGAAACGCTGGGGTTGGCGAACACTGCATGTGTCTTGAGTGAAAGAGATACTGATGTACACAAGTATAGTAATAGTTTATTTATTCTAATATATATATTTTATTGGTGGAAATGTGTATATATTGGTGAAGGAAATAGTGTTTTGTTTATCCTCCCCTTTCTCTCTATTGCACTATATAGTCAAATCTTGAAAGCGTACAACCGACTTGGGGTCAGATACAAAAAACACAGTTCATCCATCAAGAACCCGGTTACTGGTCCATAGTGACAGTAACACTGCTAACCTTCCTACTTATCAATGCGATTCTTCCTACTTGTCACTTCCAACCTTCCTAGTTGTCACTACAATTCTACCTAGTTGTCATAAGTATCCCTTCTAGTTATCACTGCTAACCTCCCTAATTATCACTGCTAACCTTCCTAGTTATCACTGCTAACGTTCCTAGTTATCACTTTTAACTTTAGTTATTACTGATAGCCTTCCTAGTTATCAGGTCTAAATCTCCTAGTTATCCATGGTATTCTTCCTAGCTATCACTGCTAACCTCCCTACCTATCACTGCTAGCTTCCATAGGTATCACTGCTAATCTTTCTAGTTGGCACTGCTATCCTTCTTAATTATCACTTGTATCCCTCTTAAATTTTCACTGTTAGCCTTCCTAGTTGTCTCCGCTTTTCATCCTAGTTATATCTTTTAACCTTTCTAGTTATAACTGCTAACCTTCCTAGTTATCACTGCTAACTTTCATAGTAATTCCATATATCCCTCCTAGTTAGCCCTGGTATCCTACCTAGTTATCACTGTTAACCTTCCCAGTTATCATTGCTAATGTTCCTTGTGTTCACTGTTAACCTTTATAGTTATCACTGCTAATCTTTTTAGTTATCACTTCTAGCTTTCCTAGTTGTCATTTCTAGCCTTCCTAGTTATCACTGCTAACCTTCCTAATGGTCACTGGTAACCTTACTAGTTTTCACTGCTTACTCTCATAGTATTCCCATATATCCCTTTTAGTTATTTCTGCTAACCTTGGTAGTTATCTTTCAAGCATCCGGTATTATTACTTTCCTAGCTATCATTGCTAACCTTCCAAGTTATCACTGCTATCTTTCGTAGTTATCATTGCTAACCTTCGTAGTTATCACTGTTAATCTTCCTAGTTGGCACTGCCAACCTTCCTAATTATCTCTACAAACTGTCGTATTTATCATTGCTAACCTTTCTAGTTATCATTGGTATCCTTCAGAGTTATCACTGCTAACCTTCCTAGTTATGTTAAAATATCTACTTATCACTGCTAACCTTTCTGGTTATGAATGCTAATCATCCTGGTTATCACTCCTGACATTACTAGATATCACTGCTTACCTACTTGGTTATCACTGTTAACATTCCTAGTTATCACTTTTAATATTCCTAGTTATCATTATCCTTTCTAGTTATAACTGATTACCTTCCTGGTTATCACTGCTAACCTTCCTAGTTATCATTGCTAAATTTCCTTATTTTCACTGCTAACTTCATAGTTGTCACTGCTAACCTTCCTAGTTGTCACTGCCCACCCTCCTCGTTATTACAGTCAACCTTCCTAGTTATCACTGCTAACCGTCCTGGTTGTTACTCTTAACATTGCACAGACAAATGAAAATAAAATAAAAATTCAGGTATGGCTCCAGAACCTCGCAATGAATACAGTAGACTTCCGGGCTGGTCGATGTTTGTCCTATCATGGCTGAGTGGGTTGAGGCAAGTGTCTGGGATTCACCAGAGCGCCGGTTCTAGTTATCTCATGGCCCCAAAAGTATTTTCTCCTAACATTCCTAGAAATTATAAATCTACAACCTTTTTTATAAAATTTTTTTTAATTTGAATAGAGGTTTAAGTTACAATTAACCTTCCTAGTTAATACTATTCCTCTTCCTTTTTATTCCCAGTACTCTTCCACGCTTAGAATTATCACAATATCTTCACAAACGTCAAATTTATGCATGAATTACCATGGTAAAAATAACCATAAAATATGCCAGAGATTATTGAGAACTGATAAACTATAAGAGTGTCGGTATATTTTGTGACAGATATTGGGCCAATCAGAACACGCCAAGATCTGAAAACCCCCACCAAAATAATGTAACTGACCAATGACAAACTGCATAGTTGCACTAAAGAGTAATTAGCCAATGAAAATCAGTGATGCAGAGTAAAATGGCCGCTACCGTGGTAACTGGCCAATCGGCGGCGAGCGCCCGCCCTAGCCGGAGGAACAAAGAGACTCTGGCAGTATAATCAATACTGAGGTAGTGAGGCCGGCCGTCCACACTGGCGGGGTCAGAGGGGCGCTGGGAAAAAACATGCTTTTTAAAAAAACTTTATTTTTCATGTGCTTTTCATGTGAGGGAAATCAGTTTCTCCGAATCTCCGAAAGCTCTTCACCGATGGCTTTGAAATTTTGACTCAACGTTGCATTCGAAAAGGCGTCTTTTTATATATCTACTATATAGATGCCACACCTGTGACGGGTAAAAAGGTTCATATTTGAAAAACAGCACCATCTGTTGCACATCATGGCAACATGCACGCTATACTAATTGTCATGAATTCCATTTCAATGTTTCCAATTGCATTGATAAATTTTATTTTCATAGATTTCGATTTATTTTATTTTTTATTTAATTATTTTGTGACATTGTGTTGGAATTGAGCTGTGTTTTTTGCCATACTGTTCATTTTGTAAGTATAAGTATAGATCCCACACCTGTGACAGGTAAAACTGTTTTTTTCTTGACAAACAGCGCCATCTGTTGCCTGTAAGAGCAACACACATGTTTTACTAAATATGTTACAATTACATTTCAATATTTCTGATTGCATTGATAAATTGAATTTTCATTGATTTTGATTTATTTTCATCTTGATTTAATTATTTTGTGTGAATTGCGTTGGAATTGAGCTGTGTTGTTTACCATATCGATCATTTCGTGAGTATTGGAAATTTTGTACTTTTTAATCTTTATAAATAAAAATGGAAATGTTCGTTTGTTCATAATCGCTAATCTCCGAAAGTTTTTCACCGATTGCATTGAAATTTTTACATTTTGTTCCATTTGCATCTGGCCAGGTTTTTATACACATAATATATATCACGTCTGTGACAGTAAACTGTGAGTAAACACAGTCTGTGACTGTGACGCCGCACAAAAGTAGCCAAGGCAGCGACGCATCAGGTTCTGGTGACCGTCATGGGACATGTGCCGGAAAAATTCGGTCTTGGAAATTGGGGGACATACCGACAGAGGCCATACGTCCCGGAACCCCTACGCTGCTTCAGGTGTCAGAAATACGGCCTCCATCAGTCACGCTGCACAGGACAGGAGAGGTGCGGAGTGTGCAGCCTGAGACATCCAACCAAAGACTGTATTGCCAAGCACAAGGCAAACCAGACCACAACAGCCAAATGTCCAAATTGTGGAGGCAAACATCATGCCTGGAGCACAACCTGCTCTGCACGGAAACAAAAAGTGCAGACAGCTCAGGCCAGGATCAACACACTGCCCAGCAATACATACCCCAACACCAACGTCTGGAACACTCGTGCACAGCCACAACAGCCACCCGCTCTCACAGAGCAAAATTTCCCGAATCTGTTAATTCCGAATCAGACATTACACGAAAGTGTTGCAGAAGTACAGCAAAGGCAAAAGAGCAGAAAACACTTACTTTCGGAATCTACTCACCAGCTATACAGTTTTACCGAGGTCCAGCTGCACACCATCGTGAAGATCATGGCAGAGACCATTATCAATTGCCTACAGATGACGCAGAACGCCTCACAGCAACAGACTCAAGACATCACTTGTGTGATAATGGACAAGATCGTGCAGCAGACCACAGTTACACGAGAAATAGACAGTCTCCGACAGGATGGAGCACGAGAGGACAAACGCCGCAACTTGGACATACTGACTACCGACAACAGTCGGATAGTCAAGACTCCGGAACATCAACATTCACAAACGCAACTGCAAGAAGCAATGACCACCCACGATCAACAGAATCATCCAACACAGGAGACAGACAACAACAGCCAATGCAGTCTGATTTGCAGCAACGCCAACAAAGACGTATTGAACAGCAGAGATGCACAGGTTCCGCCAACACAAGAAACGGCCACGAGCAATCAATGCAGTCCGACTTGCAGCAATGCCAACAACATAGCGATGGACCACAGTTATGCACAGATTCCAACAACGTCGGGGATGACCACGAACTATCAATGCAGTCCGATTTGCAGCGATACGACTTGCGAGGCGGAGAATATAGAGGTCGATTCCGAGGAGGAGTTCTAGTAGAACAAGCGACACCAACCGAACCCGTCGTCTGGCCATTACGAATTCTGCAGTGGAACATACAAGGTCTTGGAAATAAAAAACACACACTTCAGGTGGCTGCAATCAGCACGAAAGCAGATATAATCGTTTTGGAAGAAACTCTTTTCCCAGCCACGAAATCCTTCAGATTAACTGGATATCAGCACTATGTTCTACCGTATGAGCAGGGGAGACTAAGAGGATTAATGACCCTAGTCAGAAACACCATACCCAGCAAGAAAATAGACTCGGTTTCATGTGGGGATGGAGTAGAGGTATTAGCAATTACAGTGAATATGGCTAATTTTGAGCTCCTCATATACAACATCTACAAGCCCCCTAGACGTAAACTAGAAGCAGAGGCAGTGCTTGCCTTGGCCACGCAGGAAAATTTAATTATTGCTGGAGATTTTAATGCTCATCATCCAGAGTTAGGTGCAACTGGGCCAGCCAATGCAGATGGGCGCCATTTAGCTGCAGCTCTGCGAGAAGTACCTGAAATTACACTTCTCAACACTGGGGAACCCACTCACGTTCTAGGAGGTTCCCTTGATCTTGCATTCATCTCAACAGCACTCCAGCAACAGGCGAAGTGGGAAGTAGACCCGGTGATCACCAGTGACCACTATGCTACTGTCACGACACTAAACCTGGCACGACCTCCTACACCACCTGCGCAGCCTCGGTGGAATTTAGGAAAGGCCAATTGGAATGTATACCAGGAAGAACGTGAAAAATGGTATGCAACGTACACGCCACCTGAGGATTTGAACATACACGAGACCAATCTGCAGGAAGCCGTTGCAGCTGCTGCGAACAAAGCTATTCCAATCATTATCACAGGTAACACAAAACGAAAGAACTATTGGTTCTATAGTAATGACGTTAAAGAACAGAACCACAGAGTCAATATCTTCAGAAAACATCTAAAGAGAAACCCCACACCAGAAGGAAGAACTCTGCTACGAGCGGTGATATCTGAAGCAAGGCGAGTTTCTCGAGAAGTAAAGGAGGCAAGATGGTTTGAGTGGTGTCAAACTCTAAATGAACATAGTAGTCTTGGCAAGATATGGGGTCAGATTAAAACTATATCAGGTCGACCAGCCCGGCCATAGGCATGTATTCAACCATTGCAGGAGGCTGAGAGACTTGCTCTCCAATTTGCAGAAAGAACAGCTTCATATCAGCTTCCTGCAATGGTCCGAAGGCAGCAAGAACACTTAAAACAAGAGAGGATGACAGTCATTCATGAGGGCATAGCTATAAATGACGAATGTGACTGTCCCTTCACCGAACAGGAACTAAGCAGAGCCAAAAAAGGTGGTAAGGACACTGCACCAGGTGCTGATAACATTACATACTCAATGACCGCACATGCAGGTCCTGCTGGAGACCGAGGGATATTGGACGTCATCAATGCGTCTTGGCAGCAAGGCAAACTACCGCCCTCTTGGAAGAAAGCAGACATCATACCGATTCCTAAGCCGAATGAACCTGGCAATTACAGACCCATTTCATTAACATCATGCGTTAGTAAAACTGCCGAACGGATGGTCTTAAATAGGCTACTGTGGAAGACTGGAGACCTTCATAAACACATATTTGGCTTCACTAGAGGAGTAGGTACTGCAAACTGCATAGCAACATTACTAGGAACAGTTAACTCGGGTCCAGCTATAGTGGTCTTCCTTGATCTGGAAAAAGCGTTTGAACTTGCAAGCCCGCCAGCAATACTACACACCTTAGTTAAAAAAGGTGTGAGGGGGAAAATGCTAGCATGGATTCAAGATTACCCAAGTCACAGGTATGCCAGAGTAAAGTTGCAAGGACAAGTGTCGGACTACCACTTGCACGAGAATGGGACTCCACAAGGAGGAGTCCTCAGTCCTAGTCTTTTTAACATCCTTATGGAAAACCTTGTTACCATGTCCTTTACAGAAGGGGTTACATTGCTAAGCTATGCTGATGATCTAGCATTAGTCATTACGGGTCCTTCACTTCTAAATAAAGCTCAAGGTGCTTTAGATCAAGTGACATCTGAATGCAGTGTTTTAGGGCTAAAAATATCTGCACAGAAGTCTAAGGCGATGAGACTAGGTGGCAACACTCCAGACAGGCACCTACGCATTCAGGACATTAACCTTCAGTGGGTTACACAATATCGATATCTCGGAGTGTGGATTGATTTTAAAATGACATTCCATAAGCAAATTCAATATCTAAAGGAGAAAGCAAAGTCACGAATATATATAATAAGAGCAATCACAGGGCCCCGTCTAGGAGCGGGACACAGAATGTTGAGAATGTTTTACATACACGCTGTTCGTTCCCTGGTTGATTATGCAGCGCCTGCCTTACTCACTCTTTCTCCTGGTCAGTGGGCAAACGTTGAGGATCTTCAAAATGATGCATTGCGAGTCATAACAGGTGCTCCCAGATGGACTAAAATACTGAACCTAAGACTAGAAACAAAGCTAACATCGATTGAAATAAGGGTAAAGGGGATTGCTGCGTGCATGCTGACCAAGATATTGACTAGACCTAGAATCAGTTCACTTAAAGATATGATCACTGGAGCACTAACTCTGGACAGAAGAGCCTCCAATGGCAACAGGTGGACCCATTGTGCGATAAACGCCATCGATATATTCGATATGGCAAACACAGTCACTGAGAGGGGTGTCGACAACATACATGCAGACTTTGTTATACAAGCCCCTTGGGAATCTCTGCCAGCAGACTTTAAGATTATGGCTCTTGACGGAAAGAAGAACCAGACACATCCTCATCTGCTACGTCACATTGCACAGATGCATATAGAAGCAACCATGGCATCCGACAGCTTCACTTACTTCACGGATGGGTCAGTGGACCAGCAGGGACAAGAAACCGGAGCTGCAGTTAAAGCGGGAAACTGTATATAGTTGGAGGCTCTCAAATGGGTGTTCGACTTTACAGACTGAGATGCTAGCCATTCAAAAGGCTTTGGAACATGCTCTTGCTGAACACCGACAACATGTTATCATCCATACAGATTCGAGAACCGCCATTGAAACCTTGCAACAAGAACACATATGTGATAACATCCATCTGATCACAAATGTCTTATCATTCATGCACACACTCAAACGACAAGGCCGACGGGTACTTATCAACTGGGTGCCAAGTCATGTGGGACTATTAGGTAATGACATTGCAGACGACGCTGCAAAACTTGCTACTAAGAGGGGAAATGTAGACATTTACATACCTCAGAGTCTCTCCCAGATGAAGAAAGTAATTCGAAACAGAGCAATGCGAAAGATGTACAGTGACCACAACACAGCAGTTGCAACATCAGGATCTGCGGGTTGGTACAAGAATTCAACCAACTACGAACCACTTAGTTTGATGAAAGGGGGCAGTAGAACAACAGAAGTGCACTTACATCGCATCAGGCTTGGATACCCATGTGCATGGGAAATAGGCTTACAGGTCCCGGAAGATGAGAGGAAATGTCAACACTGTGGAGAAATGCCCGACAGACCACTGGAACATTATCTAACACAGTGCACAGTTACAAACCCGTTAAGATTTCACCTTCGATTCAACAGAGCAGAGGAAGTTGTTAAACACATATGGCACAATCTTACTGAAGCGACCATACGAGTCATACATACTCATCCTCCGTCCAAGTAAAATAGAAACAAGCATCACTTAGTGGGCTAGCCAGAGGCTTAGGGCCCGCGCAGGATTATCCCTGCTAAAAAGAAAAAAAAAATGTGACTGTGACTGTGATATCACGTCTGTGACAGTAAAAAAATGCTTTTTCTGAAAAACTTTTTTTTCATGTGTTTTTCATGTGAGGGAAATCTTCGAAACCTCTTTACCGATTGTTTTGAAATTTTGACACAACATTGCATTCGAATAGGGGTGTCTTTTTTTTTTATACCTACTATATAGATGCCACACTTGTGACAGGTAAAAACATTCGTTTTTGAAAAACAGTACCATCTGTTGCACATAATGGCAACATGCACGCTATGCTAAATATGTCATGAATTCCATTTCAATGTTTCTGATTGCATTGATAAGTTGAATTTTCATAGATTTTGATATATTTTCATTTTGATTTAATTGTGTGAATTGCGTTGGAATTGAGCTGTGTTGTTTACCATACCATTCATTTCGTGTGTATAGTCAATTTTTTATCTTTTAATCTATATAAATAAAAATGTTCGTTTGTTCAAAATTGTTAATCTCCAAAAGTTTTACACTGATTGATATGAAATTTTCACACAATGTTCCATTCGCATTCGGCCAGGGTTTTATATACAAACTATATAGATACCACGTATGTGACGGTAAAAAACATGCTTTTTCTGAAATTTAAGTTTTCCATGTGAGGGAAATCTTCGAAAACTCTTTACCGATTGCTTTGAAATTTTGATACAACGTTGCATTCGAATTGCCACGTATTTTGATATGTCTACTATATACATGCCTCACTTGTGTCAGGAAAAAACATGCTTTAAAAAAAAAAACAGTACCATCTTTTGGAGTTACGAGCAACACACGCTGTAATCTCTGAAAGTTCTTCACCGATTGCTTTGAAATTTTGACACAACGTTCCATTCATATATGTGCATGTTTTTTATATACCTACTATATAGATGCCACACCTTTGACAGGTAAAAACATGCGTTTTTGAAAAACAGCGCCATCTGTTGCACATAATGGCAACATGCACGCTATACTAAACATGTCATGAATTCCATTTCAATTTTTCTGATTGGATTGATAATTTTTTTTTTCATAGATTTCAAATTATTTTATTTTTTATTGAATTATTTTGTGACAGTGTTGGAATTGAGCTGTGTTGTTTGCCATACTGTTCATTTTGTAAGTATAAGTATAGATCCCACACCTGTGACAGGTAAAACTATGCTTTTCTTGACAAACAGTGCCATCTGTTGCCTGTAAGAGCAACACACATGCTATACTAAATATGTTACAATTACATGTCAATGTTTCTTACTGCATTGTTAAATGGAATTTTCATAGATTTGATTTATTTTCATTTTGATTTAATTATTTTGTGTGAATTGCGTTGGAGTTGGGATGTGTTGTTTACCATACTGTTCATTTTGTGAGTATAGTTAATTTTTTATTTTTTTTTATATTTTCATATAATTTAACTGTTTTTCTTATTCCAGTGATGGGAACATCATATCACTTGATGTTCCTAATTTTCTGATCTGAACATCATACCATTTGGGAAGGCATCAGGCGAGGGAGTGGGGAATGGTGGGGATGACGAGGGGCCGGAAGTGAGAGATTGTGGGGAGGACGAGGGGACTTGGGAGGGGGTAAATGTGGGAAAGGATGAAGGGACGGGGGAGTTTTGGATGGTGGGGACGAGGGATTGTGGGAATGGAGAATGGTGGGGAGGAAAAAGGGACAGGGGAGTGGGACATAGTGGGAAGGAAAAGGGGATGGTGGATTTGGGAATAGTTGGAAGGCCGAGGAGGGTGGGGAGATAATGGTGGGGGAGGACTAGGGGACAAGGGTGGTTGCTGTAGCTCAGCAACGCACATGCTTTGCTGAGCCACAGCAACGTGTGGCCGGGTACTGCTAGTATATGTGTGTGTATGTATGTATATATAATATATATATTAATATAATATATATATAGGGGGGTACCACCACTGGTGCAATTATAGGGACCCACAACCTCAGAGAAGGGAACACAGAGCATTCAGGGAAAAACTTGCCATTTAACTCTTAATACGAAAGAGTGTTCGCTTCTACCACCCCCCTTTTTTTTATTATGGTGTACACTTTATTATGCAAGTTTATACAGTTACATATCTGATTTTATACAAAAAATGAACATTAAGAGGACACAAGAAAAAGTTTGCTTCCTAGAGGCTGTAGATTTCCTCGAACTCCTCCGACGCCAGGCAGGAACCGAGGATGCAGTGGGCATTCCCTCTCTGGATCGCGACACTGAGGCGCTGAAAGAGAAAACTTGTCGCTCTAGTGTCTCTTGTGGTGTCAATGAGCTTGGAACCAAGATCCTTAAGAAACCTTCTTGCACTCTCACCCCATGGGCCTAGGGTCTCGGACCATATTGGAACGAAGTTGTACCGTTGATCTAATTGCCTGTACTTGACTGACTTTTGTTTTTCTCTGTGTCGCTGTGGCTCCTGCTGTGCCAGCAGAGAGGGTGATGTATGTCGTTGCCAGGGTGGATACGCAAGTATAGTCCCATGCCAACTGCCTGCCACCCTTCCACGGACGCAGTGTGATTCCGTCTGGTCGGCCGGTTAAGCTAACAGAGTCACGGTTCAGTAGGTTGCGGGGCTCTCTCCGCTGGACACTGAGCAGAGGCAAGGCTTCTTTTAATGTCGTTGACTTCGTCGTGTCTAGTGTGCCAACCACCCGATTTTCCACAGTGCAGGCCATGCAATCCGTATTTGTCACCATGTCAGCATCTGCCTCGCCGCAAATACACCTGTGAACAGTGTGGATAGGGACAGCAAGGCAGAGAGCGACTGCAATACGGAGCTCCTACAGATCAAGACGTGTGCTTGTCGCAGACATCCCCCTCCCTATCCGGCCCGTTGGCGTCGTGAGGGGGCTTGGTGGACGGCTGCCGGAGTGTGATGCTCCGTTGGGCAGTCCTCTGTCCTTTTCTGGCCTTGCACTCCTGCTGCTGTCTTCTCCAATTGTGCCGGATCGCTTTTCCTTTTCCTTATGTTTCGTTTTTCTCCCCCCTCTTCTCCTATCTGCTTGTCGTTTCCTGCCGACCTTTTGCTTGTTTTGGATTATTTCTTTAGACTTCTTCTATTTTGACGCCCGGGTGCTTGAGAAGGCATACTCTTGCACCCGTAGAACTGTGTAGTACCCAACGTCTCGAGCGAGGGGAACCTTTTATTGTCAATCCCCCTTTCGTCGCTGAACTCGATCTCAACGGACTGACGGTTCTTAAGGTGGCGTTTGTGGGGCGTATACTCACGACGCACCCCTAAGGGGCCCCGGCATGATCGGCGATAGCTTCCTGTTGGGTGTCCTGCCTCTAATTGTGGCTCCATGGTGGGTATGGGGGCACATTCGTGGATGAATTTGTCACTTTTCGTCTTTATGTCGTTGAATGTTTCCGTTGTACCCTCTCAGGCTCGTGGGGTGGGCGACCAAGCCCCCGAGTCGGCCTGTATTGGAAGACCAGGCTCTGTAGCTCCCGCTGCGTTGGGCCCCGACCTTGCTCCTCCTTTGACCGTCCTGACTTCTTCCCCCAGCTCCCCTCCCTCCTCTGTGGTTGGGTCGAGCCTCCTGCCCCCGGTGGTGACCACTTCGTCCCCTGGTGTGGCTAAGTCTTTCGTTGTGACTACTGCGCCTTTTGACCCCTCTCTAGGGGTTCTCAACGCCGTTCGCGCCCCAACCGCACTCGCTCGATTCCTTCCCGTGCTGATGCATATCAGGCCTTGTTTGGTCCTGCTTCATGGGCCAAATACTTTGATCTCCTCCCTCTTGATTCTGCGCCTCCTGACGATTTCTCCCTCCATCGGCATCTTGTAGATTCCGTGGATGTGTCTGTTACTTTCAACCCCACTCGTCTCGGTACACATGTCGTTGCTGCTCCTTCTCAGGATGCGGCTTCCCGCTTGGCTGCCTTATCTTGCCTTGGCGAGATCCCTGTTCGGGTCTCCAAGAACGTTCAGATGAATGCCAGTGTTGGCACTATTCTCCTCCCAACCCATGTTGCAACCGGTGTTCGGGATCTGCAGGATTGCCACGATGATATTCGGCATATCCTTGATGCCCAAGGCCATTCTGTCCTCCAGGTTGACTCGTTTACTCGTCCCCCTCGTGGTCGTCGCCGTCAACCCCTTCGCGTTGTGAAGATCACCTTTGATGGTAGGACCCTTCCATCCTCTGTCATTCTTGCTGGTGCTAGGTGCTCTGTCCAGGAGTATATTCCTTCCCCTCGACTTTGTAATAAGTGCTGGAGGTTTGGGCATGGTGCCCTCCGCTGCTCTTGGACTGTCTCTCTCTGTCCTTTGTGTGGGAGTGAAGGTCACTCTAAGTCGGAGTGCACTTCTCCCCAAGCTCGCTGCCTCAACTGCGGTGAGGCCCATCCTACCTTCTCCCATGCCTGTATCCATTACAAGCTTGAGGCAGCCGTCCTTAACCTGAAGCACCGGGAGCGTTTATCTTTTCCTGAGGCGAGGCGCCAGGTTCGCCGGCTCCCGCCTTATACTAACATCTCTTATGCTCGCGTGTTGCGCTCTTCCTCTCCTCGTCCTTCCCCCCTTCCTCAAGACTCTCAACCGTTTCCGGGCCTTGGACCCTGATACGCCCACTGCCCCCTCCTTTGTTCCTTTGAGTTCTCTCCCGAGGGGTCCCCCTCCTGGTCCTCTGTCTGGGGTTCCCCTTCTTTCAACCCGGTCTGTCATGTCTCCTGTGTCTTCTTCCTCGTCCCCCTCCGATCCTCCTTCCCATCCTCTTCCTCCATCTATCGGCTCTCCCCACCGCATGTCGGTTCGGGCGGATGTCCATCGCTCTCCTAACGGCCGTCGTGTGTGCTCTCGTTCGGCTTCTCCTGTTGAGACACTGGAATCCGTTGCCCGGTACGTAGTTGCTGGGACACCGGTTTCTTTAAGTCAGAAGCGTAAGCCTGGCTCCTCTCCTTCCTCTTCCCCGGCGGGTAAGAAGGCTTCGCTCTCTTCCTCAGCTCCTACTTCTGGCTCTGTTGCTCCTTCCCCTCCCGTTTCAGTGATTGCGCCCCCTGTACCTGCTATGGAGGTTTCTTTGGCTCCTGCTTCCCTTTCGGTTGCTGCTCTTGCTGGGGTGCGCTCCCCTCTTTCTACTCCCCCTCTTCCTGCTGCTGTCCTTGATTGCTCCTCTCAGTTGTCTCCTCCTCTTCCTCCTCCTCCTCTTTGTGAGAGTTTGTGTAACTTGTGAGAAGTTTTGGAATAAATTGAAATTGGTATAAGGAATTTTAGCTCGGAAAATTTCTAAGAATTTTCTTTATTCTTTAACCTTTATTCCTGTCGTGATATTCAACTAGGTCGCCTGAGGAACGACTTGCTTAGCTAACACACCAGTGTAGTAAACAGCTCATTCCTCACTTTGGGACCAGGTATGAACAATTGACTAGGAGCGAGCAAACGCCGAGACCCCAATGAAAATTGAAATCCCCTTCACTAGGCCGCTGATCTCCGCCAATCGCCGAAGCGAATCTAACGAGTAGGTCACAGGCTCTCACAACAATAATTTATTGTTGTGTGGTGCCGTATATTTGATCCAAAGCTCAGAACTAGTCTCAACTTTATTAGTCGAGTGTGAAGAACATTTGCATAACAATAATAATGTGTGGGGTGTAACGAAAAGACAGTGTTAACCATAACAACTTAGTTTATTCAATAAAGTACTAACTACTACAACAAAACAAAAAAAATGTCAATGACGTTACTCGAAATTCTTCCTGTGACACTATCAATGACAGCTAGACACCAGCCCCTCGGACTGCATAATGAACTAACTCGAACATAAGCGTGACCACAGAGGAATCAACAAGAAACAAGAACTAACAGATCTATAATCACAATCAACAAGAAACAAGAACTAACAGATCTATAATCACAATTACAACAAATGACACAGTAGGTTCTGAAATACGTCTCCAGTAACCTCCTAACTGTTCTACGCCTCAGTGCAGTCTACACCTGCAATGGCGGTTGCAATGCAATCAAATCAGTAGTCTTTCAATGACAACAATAACTAATGGGTTCACTGGCAACTCCAGCACCCTTCCTCAAATTAATCCTTACGTTAACACTCCGTCCCACAGACGATCAACAATCAATAACAATTGATTTACGTTAATAACACAATAACGTTTACGTTAATAACAAGGTAACATTTACGTTAAATTAATAACTCTTGCAACTGTCACTAGTAACGCGGAAATTACACAACACTCTACCCGTCGAGCATTCAGTGAGAAAATCCCATTAATCCCTGTACTACCAGACAGCTGATTAATCTCTTTACTAGTTACGTTAATTTACGTTAATCGGTTACTAATCACTCAGAGATGGTAAACTCTGATTTACAATGTCCAAAGTGCTAAGAGAACGGTAATCACTCGTGATTACCTTTAGAGTAATTAATTACTATCCTCAAGATCAATAATTAAACAATTAAAATACGCAACCTTTCACACTGGCTCAGCAATTTACATTAAGGTATGAATTCCGTCTGAGCCTTCCATACTCAGACCAATTCAGGTGGCTAATAACAGTAATTAGCCCCACGTTTACGTTATTCTAAAATGACGCTACTCCTCCCACGAGTCAATCAAGTGCCGGTACTTCCGGGCAGATAACGACGTTACGTTAATGGAACAATGTAGCCTTCGTGTGAGTCGATCAAACAGGATCGAGGTTAATTACTTTGACTTCCTGAAACACGTCAATTACCCGGCCCACTGACCGTTAATTACGACAGACAATACTCTAATTCTTATCTGGCTGATGGCTAGGCTCCTCGAGACTACCGTAGCTGCTTACAGGAATGTAAATTAACCCAAACGCATTCTACATTACTCAAATTGTCAAAGAACAAATTCTCTTAAAGCAATGGGCGTTCCCTTGGTTACATTATATTAATTGCCTCGCAATCACCTGACTGAATACTGGACTTCGATGTCCTACCAGATAACCAGGAGAATATATGTGTACCCAAGTACTCGTCTACAGCCGAGTTCCCCCACGACAATGACAAATCACAATAACAAATCACAGTGATTTACATTACAATCCGGTTGCAATGACAATACTGCAGAATCTAGCAAAATAACATACAGGACATGAACCCTCTAGAACACTGCCCCACAATGGTTTTACTGGACTGCAATCACCTACGGTGATTGCTCATCACTAGCAACAATCACCATCAAATAACAACCCCTTTGCAATAACACACACGGTAAGTACTCTAATTTCCCACTATTAGAATACTGCACACACTTACTTACCTACTGTTGCAAATGACCCCAGTGCTCTCAATAACCCCTAGAACATAGGTCAATATATTGCAATCACCACACAGTAAATAACACAATAACACTGGGCACCGTGACACTACGATTATATATATATATATATATATATATATATATATATATATATATATATATATATATATATATATATATATATATATATATATATATATATATATATATATATATATATATATATAAAATTACTGCTGACACATGTAGCCTACAGCTACCAAACGTTATTGGGAACACTAAGGAGAATCTCACACTCCTTAAATCACATGGGTGAGTGATTTATCGATCACGCATGTCGATAAACACTCTCGAGAGTTATGTTACTTGACAGAGCGGGGGCGGTCTCTCTAGACAGCCTCATCACTCACCAAAACTCACCAAAATTACGTTAATACATATATATATATATATATATATATATATATATATATATATATATATATATATATATATATATATATATATATATATATATAACTTGTGACGGTAACGCGTTGGTGTTCGGCTGTTTAAGGCTAGGGGTATGGCCTCGTCACATAGTTATAAAAAAAAAAAATAGAAAAACTGGAACTTCGTCTGTGGTAAGGTAAGGAGAAGACACACAAAACACAAGTAAACTTTAACAATGAAATTTTAATGACGTTAAATAAATCAAAACATGAAAAAATGGACAAACAAATACTTATAATAAAATCAATCAATCAAAATAATAAGAATAATTAAATGACACAATGAAAAGTTACGTTAAGGCAAAAATAACAAGAAGTGCAATACAAAGTAAATGGGAGGTGTTGGAATATTGGCTTTAAGCCACCACTTCTCTCAGTACACACTAGCGTCTAGCCGGGAGGAGTGGTGACAACGAGAGCACCGAATATTCTGAGGTCTGAGGTCGTGGCGACCCCAGACATCAAGTAGTATGGGGGGGCGAGTGCAGGTGCAGCCAGACCGGCGACCAATCAGCGGAGCCGGTAGCGATCAACATGTAGTTTGGTGGTTTGAGTCCGAACAGGTGGCTGGCTGCATACGTTTTGCTCACCCTGGCAAGCCTTGCTGGTGTTGTTGTCGTTGTTGGACATGTCTTCCATAGTCGTTTTGTATAATTTCGACGACGTAATTATGGAGGGAAGAGCAGGCTCAATCTCTTGAAGGAGATTATCGTCACAACTCTCCCCCGAAGCCTGCGGTTCTGGAAGAAGTACGTCGTTATGTGGTGGAGTAATGGATGGAGTCGCTTCTACTTCATAAACTCTGGAGAGGGCATCGGCTATGGTGTTGTCAGAACCCTTGATATAGCGGATCTCCAGGTTGAAGTCTTGTAAATACAGAGCCCATCGTAGAAGACGCTGGTTGGTGAATTGGGCTTGATGTAGGAAGCGGAGAGGGTTGTGGTCTGAGAAGATGGTGGTAGACCTGGCGCCTTGTAGGTACGGAGCGAAGTGTTGGAGGTTCAGGACGATGGATAGTAGCTCCTTTTCAATAGTGCTGTAGTTCCTCTGGTGTGGTTTCAGTTTGTAGCTGTAGTAGCTGACAGGTAGAACCTCCTCGCCTCGTTGTTGCATCAGGACACCACCAACGCCGGTACCACTGGCGTCGACATGAAGGACGAAAGGCTTGGTGATATCTGGAGAGGCGAGAATGGGGTTAGAACAGAGGAGGAATTTGAGTTGTTCGAAAGCAACGGTTTGCTGTATGGTCCAATTATACCGTTGCTTGGGACTGGTTAATAGAATTAGAGGTGTGGCGACTGTACTGAAATTCCTCACAAACCTACGGTAGTAAGAGGCAAGACCAAGGAAGCGCAGGAGCTGCTTCCTGGTGGTAGGCTGTGGATACTGTTGGATGGCTTGAGTGTGTGAGTCTAACGGAGCTATGCTGCCACTCCCAATAACATGACCCAGATAACGCACTTTACCTTTCGCGAAAGTGGACTTGCCCAGGTTGATGGTGAGGCCGGCTGTCAGGAGCTTGGAGAACAGACGTCGCAGCTGGAGCAGATGTTCACTCCAGGAGTTGGAGGCTACGACGATATCGTCCAGGTAGGCGTATGTGTTATCCAAGCCCTGGATGACACGGTTGACAGCTCTTTGAAAGGTGGCCGGGGCATTACATAGTCCGAAAGGAAGGCGTTCATATCTGAAAAGTCCAAAAGGAGTGATGAAGGCAGATATCTCTTTAGCGCGCTCCGTTAGACACACTTGATAGTACCCCTTAAGCAAGTCCACTTGGGACAAGTACTGGGCACTACCAATGGCATCAAGGATGTCATCTATCCTTGGCAAGGGGTAAGCATCCTTGACAGTGACAGAGTTCAGTTTACGATAGTCAGTGCACAACCGCACCTTACCTTGGGGTTTGGGCACCAAGATACAGGGTGAGGCCCAGGGGGACTCACAAGGTGTAGCCAGTCCATGATCCAAGAGGTATTGCACCTCAGCACGCATGACTTCCTTCTTGCTCGGGCTGATTCGGTAGAAGGGTTGACGAATCGGCCGGGTGTCGGGGAGCAGTTGGATGTCGTGCTGGGTAACATTACACTCTTGGGGATCATCTCTGAACAACTCTTGATGTTCTCTGAAGATCTTGACGAGAGGTGCACTATGATTATCCTGAAAGTATTTGGGAAGATCATTAAGGATTTCGGAATTAGAAAGTGCTGACTCCTTGTCAGTGCTTTCGGGAGGAGAAGCCGGGAAGGTCTCACTGTGGATGTAGGGTTCTGTGAAAGTAGAATAATTAGTCAGGACAGTGGGAGGAGTACCATTATATTGCTTCAGGAGGTTGACGTGGCACAGCTGGGTCTTCCGCCGCCTATCTGGAGTTTTTATGACGTAGTTGTTGTTATTTTTGCACTCTTTGACGCAGTAGGGTCCTGAAAACCTGTTTTGTAAAGGTGAACCTGGGATAGGAAAATAGGCAAGGACGAAGTCTCCCGGCTTGAATTTTCTTACTTTGCTGGTCTGGTCGTAATGAGTCTTCATTCTCACCTGGGCTTTCAATAGATTATCATGGGCAAAGCGGTGGACTCTCTCTAGAATGTGTTGAAGGTTTTGAAGAAACTGGGGCACATTCTGATGCTCACTGAAGGTGGCATCTCTGAGAGAGTCTTTGAAAGCCTTAAGGGGAGTACGGCACTTACGGCCGTAGAGCATCTCATAAGGAGATACTCCTAGGGACTCATTGGGGAGACTTCTGAAAATACACATTATAAGGTCAATCTGCTTATCCCAATCCTTCGAGGTTTCACTACAAAACTTTTTCAAGAGTGCTTTGATGGTCTGATGACTACGTTCAAGAGAACCCTGTGAAGCAGGATGATAGGGGCTGGACAATACCTGTTTGATGTTGAACTCCTCCAGTGTCCTTTTGAAGAGATCACTGGTGAAGTTGGTGCCACAGTCACTTTGAATCTCCCTGGGAAATCCGTATTGAGTGAAGATCTTCAATAGATGTTTGATAACCGTAGCAGCCGTGATGTTCTTCACTGGAACTGCTATGGGAAATCTGGTGGTAGGACACAGGATGGTTAGGATGTAGGCGTTACCTGAACTGGTCCGAGGTAAAGGACCAACACAGTCTATTATGAGTCTGTGGAAAGGTTCCGCAGGCACCTGTATGGGAATCAGTGGTGCTCTGGGAATGGAGACGTTCGGTTTGCCTGCCATCTGACATGTATGACACTGTTTTACGTACTGTTTGACGTTATTTACCATACCTGGCCAGTAGTAGTCTTGACGAATCCCATGGTAAGTCTTGTTGAAGCCGTAGTGGGAGAATGCTCCGTGGGCCAGGTGTAGAATAGTGGGCCGCAGGCTGGTGGGAATCACAAGTTGTTCGATGTTGGCCCAATCGTCCTCCTCCTTCAGTTTACTGGGTCTATATCTGCGGTAGAGCAAGTTGTTCTCTAGGAAGAACCCAGGAACTGTCGGGTTGAGTCTCAGCCTGGAAAAACAATGGTGTTAAAGTAAGATCTTCCCTCTGCAACTTACGGAACTCCAACTTGGTCAGATGCGGGGGTAGTTTCTGAGGGTCTTGAGGGACAGCGGTAGCAGTAAAGTCAGCTGGCTGTGGACGTGCGGCTTGTGCACGGGTGGTCACGAGAACCGGAGGAGAAGCTTCATCACTCTCTTGAACCTCTGCTGGAACATACTCAAGAATAGGGTTTATTGGCACAGAGTTACACACCTGGGGTTTGTCCATGACGATCAGGTTGGTCGGTTGCAGGTCTTCTGCCAAGTCGTTGCCTAGGAGAAGTTGCACTCCAGGCATGGGAAAAGGCTTTTCCCTGACGGCGACTTGGACTTCCCCGTTCACGTAGGGACAATCCAGGTGGACTCTGGCGAGAGGGTATGGAGTGGTAGCAGTGAGGTCAGTGATGAAGACTGTTTCCCCGGTGTAGACTATGTTGGGCACAGCCGACTTCAAGATGATCGATTGTAGAGCCGCTGTGTCCCTCAAGATCTTCAATTTGAAACGTCCCTCCGGATTTGAACCGTTGGCAGAGACAGTTCCAGTATACAGGTGGTTACTGAAAAGAGAAAGATCATTAACATCAACACCAACATTCATCACAGGCTTACCGGACTTAGGAGGAGTTGGTTTGGGTCTTTGTTGGTCAGTGGTTCCCTTGTATTGCGACTTACCACACTTGTCTATGGTATGTCCATAGAGTCTACAATACTTGCAGTACAGTTGTGAACCAGCTTGATCGGGGCTCACCTTCTCGCAACTGTACCACGACTTCTTACTGGAGGATGGTTCAGGTGTCAGCCGGTGGATGAGGCTGTAAGTGTCAGCCGACTTAGCACACTTCAGGTAGTCGGTTTCTTCTTTATCTGCTAAGTAGAGGCGGCACACGTCTCAAGAATTCTTCAACAAGCATCAGGTTGACGAGTTCTGTAAAAGTAGAGACATGTGCTGCTTCCAGCCATTTCATGAAATACCTCCGTTTCGTGTTAGCAAACTCGAGGAAGGTAGTGGTACTTGCCTTCAGGTGGTCACGGAATTTCCTTCTATAACTTTCTGTGGAAAGTAGGTAGGCGTCCAACACTGCTTGTTTCAGAGTGTAGTAGTCATTCTCAGACGCCAAAGTACTGAGTGTGACTGCAGCTCTACCTGTAAGATGGACTCTGAGAAGTGTGGCCCATTGGTCGACAGGCCAACTGAGTTGATTAGCAAGGGTTTCAAAGGTAGTAAAGAACACATCAACTTCTGCTTCTACAAAGGATGGCATTAACTTACTTGCATGTGATATATTAAAACTGACGGGAAGATTGGCAGTAGCTTGTTGGCGTTGAGTGAAGTGGGAAGTTTCCAAGGCGATTTCACGTTGACGACACTCTAGAGCCAGAGTTGCTTGTTGCTTGTCATGTTCGCGTTGCATCTCCAACTCGCGTCGTTTGGTTTCAAGCTGTACTCGTTCCCGCTCCTGGAGTAGTGCAACCTCACGTTCCTGGAGGGCGAGTCCACGTTCGTGTTCTTCTCTCCTCAAGGCAGCCTCGCGTTCTTGTTCGTCTCTTCTCAAAGCGGCCTCGCGTTCTCTGAGGGTGATTTCTCGTTCTTGTTCTTCCCTCCGTATGGCAGCTGTTCGTTCTTCAATCTTGGCCAGCTCTAGTTTAAGTTTCATCGTTGCCAAGTCAGGTTTATCTGCAATATAGTAAGTTTCATGAGTTTCAGAGTCTATCTTACCTTGCTCTAAATAGTAATCCAGCAACAGGTTGTGTAGGTCATTTTTGTTGGCTTGGTAGGGAACTTCTAGTTGATACTCATGTGCAAGAGTTTGTAATTCAGTCCTCTTGGCACGACTTAAAGTCCCTATTTCACCTGCTGGATTTGCACGGAAAGTTTGGAGACGAAACATGGTGAAATTAGCAAATAAAGGTACACGAATATTCAATAGTGAAATGTCAGAAACAGGACAACGTGGCAACTGGTACCTATCCTGTGTGATCTTTAACAATTAAAGTTAAGTAAAAGATGGTAAATGATTAAATTAAATCAAAGGCGCAGGAAATCTTGTACCCGGTACTCATGTAAGAGGATAAGGGCAAGAAAATCCTACTAACAAATGAAACAAAGTTTCGAAAACAAATGAAACAGTTAAATGCTTCAAAAGTAAAATTGGTAGTCCAAGGATGTAGGCATACCTTGCCAAGTCTCTATAGGACATAAAGCAAGTTTTTCCTACTGAATTTAATATGATACTTACAGAATTAGCGAACTTTTGTGCTCTGAAAAAATAAGCTAATTCCCTACCGTTGTATGTATCATCATCTCTGACTGACGTGTAGGGGTGCGAGGTGTCTACTGGTGACGAGAACTGCTGCTGAGGTCCCAATTCAGCAACTAAAGTTCGAGCTAGAGGAACTATGGCCCTCTTTGTCCTCCTACAGTCAGATTGCAGAAGATTGGGTACTCTTGACCCGGGGCAGACCACAGTACCAGGGTACCAATATGATGATCTGTCAGAATGAGAAATATTCAAGGGACAGATGGTAAACACGAGTAATAACACGGAGGGAGAGATGACCAATTAAGAGTATGACTGCGGCCTACAGTCACCACGTAATCCAAAGTTGTCTCACCTTCACTATATGTTACTCTCGTAATGCACAATACACCGCACCTTATAAAAAATGAAATTGAATATGAAAATAGTAAAGCTACGTTAACAAAGTTAAATACGCTTACCATAAATTACCACTTTGCACCAGTACCTGAGTGAAGCTCCTAGGACAGGCCCCCATATAACTTGTGACGGTAACGCGTTGGTGTTCGGCTGTTTAAGGCTAGGGGTATGGCCTCGTCACATAGTTATAAAAAAAAAATAGAAAAACTGGAACTTCGTCTGTGGTAAGGTAAGGAGAAGACACACAAAACACAAGTAAACTTTAACAATGAAATTTTAATGACGTTAAATAAATCAAAACATGAAAAAATGGACAAACAAATACTTATAATAAAATCAATCAATCAAAATAATAAGAATAATTAAATGACACAATGAAAAGTTACGTTAAGGCAAAAATAACAAGAAGTGCAATACAAAGTAAATGGGAGGTGTTGGAATATTGGCTTTAAGCCACCACTTCTCTCAGTACACACTAGCGTCTAGCCGGGAGGAGTGGTGACAACGAGAGCACCGAATATTCTGAGGTCTGAGGTCGTGGCGACCCCAGACATCAAGTAGTATGGGGGGGCGAGTGCAGGTGCAGCCAGACCGGCGACCAATCAGCGGAGCCGGTAGCGATCAACATGTAGTTTGGTGGTTTGAGTCCGAACAGGTGGCTGGCTGCATACGTTTTGCTCACCCTGGCAAGCCTTGCTGGTGTTGTTGTCGTTGTTGGACATGTCTTCCATAGTCGTTTTGTATAATTTCGACGACGTAATTATGGAGGGAAGAGCAGGCTCAATCTCTTGAAGGAGATTATCGTCACAATATATATATATATATATATATATAAATATAAATCACACTTGTCACGGCCCTGGGAACAATACAAGAAATTAAGACCACACTGTGGTACACTCCACAATAATCATTGCCAGGAATCACTGGCGTTACACATACCTGAGCGCTCAGTGTTGGAATTCCACACCTGCAAGACCACACATGGAAATGATATCACTCCGTCCCACGGACGCTCAAAAATGATTACCACAATGAAATAATAAAATTATTACATGGACATCCTCTCAGTCCTTGGCTAATCTATGTATACTCTGTTCCCAGTGTGTATCCACACACACACACACACACTCTGTACGTCTGTGTACACCAGACGTAAGTTCCTCTGGACTGACAAGATGACACAAAGTGAATATCTCCTCGCCCACAATTCACTCCACCTGAACAGGTGCTGCGTGACAGTGTGACGGAACACTTGACCTCGAATTCAAGCTTTAGAGACTACTAATCACCAGAAATACACACATAGGTACTTACTCATTCACACTGCCGGCTACACACCTTCCCATACATCAGGAACCCCGCTTCCGGTGGCTGGCTCGCTCCAGGTGGTGTAAGCGGCGGTAGTATTTATTCGAAAAAATTGGCGCACACTCGAACCCTTTCCACTCAACATGGCTGAGTTCGCACCCTCGACTCACTGGTGAAGTGAAGCGTTCATACCCAGGTGACGCTCACAACGATAGCGTCTCGCACAAACATGGGAAATTTGCCTTAACACTGACACGAATTTCCCCATTGCCATCGACTGCTACAGAGCACTAGCAAGTCTAATCAACACTGGTATGGGATCTACGAGTCTGTTACTGATCGTATGCACATTCACCACGATCCCAGATCACTGTACCTCTACCCCCTGCACAAAAATGTCTTAAACCCCTCCAAGCGACGACTTCGGCCGGATTCTGTGACGACCGTTGTCGTAGGTGAAGCAGGAAGCATCAGCAGTTGAGTAGTCCAGCCGCCACGACGCCCTATACTTCAATTTGGCCGAATTGAGTACAGAGAGCGTCTTGACAAGGTGGCAGCTGGGTTCAGAATGATGCTACACCGGCTCTCCCCGCGTCCTTCTCGAAATAACCAATGAGAGGAAGGCATACAGCGGCCTACCCCTCTCATCCAATCAGCGACGGTGTAGCATAGCCCCTAGGGCAACTCCAAGATGGCTGACCAACATGGCGGCTCAAGATGTTTACTAATATGGCGGCTGTTTCCATGACAACGACTCAAGTGGCTAGCGAGCGCGGGAGGCCCACAGCTCACCCACGCCTGGGCCTAGCTGTTCCCGCGCAAAGTTGAGTCTCGCTTCTGCCATACAATGAGATGATGCTATCAGCTCTAGCACTGTCCACAGACATGCCACCCCGGCCAGGGTAACATTTATGGACTGCTGATGACTGGGGCTCTCACATGAGCCCAAACACTAGATGTTTCGGTTGCTGGTTACCAAACTTAAGTCCGCCCACTTAACAAGTGTACTGGCTCCCACAGGCATAAGAGCACTATTGTAAGTGAGCTGGTGAACCATCCCCTCACACTCCTCCTCCGGACCCCGCCCGCCCACCTCTGATCTGTTCTCCCGTTTCCTTCCCTCCGTCTTTGCTCAGTTTACCCATGTCCCCTAACCCTGACTTTGCTGACCCTGATATTCTTTAACGTGCTCTGTTGCTCTTTCGCCTTTGTTTCTTCCTTGTTCTCTGTTTTTGTCTTTTCTCTTCTCGTCGTTGTCCATTCTTCAATGGAACGTTCGAGGTTATTACGCCAATTTCCTCGAACTCCAACTTCTGATTTCGCGGTTTTCGCCCCTTTGTGTCTGTCTCCAGGAGCCAGTGCTTGGTGCTCGTCCTGGTCGCTTTCGTGGCTATTCCTTTCTCCCCCCCCCCCCAGCCATTGCTGGGGCTTCTAATTCTTCTGCTCTCTTGATTCGTGCTGATGTTCCCTTTGTTCTTTTACTTTTTCCATCGCCTCTCCATTGTTCTGCTGCTCGTATCTTTGTGGGGAAATGGTACACAGTTTGTTCCATTTATCTCCCCCCGAGTGTCCTGCTCTCTCTTCCTGATTTGAAACACCTCCTAGACTCCTTGCCGGAGCCTGTGCTCCTGCTGGGTGACTTCAATTGTCGTCATTCTCTTTGGGGTGACGTTCTGACGAATACCTGGGGTCGCCTCCTTGAGCCGTTTCTCCTCTCTTCTTCCCTGTCTCTTCTGAATTCTGGTGAGCCCACTCATTTGGACTCTCGGACTCGCACCCTTTCCTGTCTTGATCTTTCTCTCTGCTCTTCTTCTCTTTACTTAGATTTCACGTGGCAGGTTCTTGATGACCTCCATGGAAGTGATCATTTCCCCATCCTTGTTTCCTTTTTCTCTTTTCACCCTTCCCTCTCTTTCCCTAGGTGGTAGTTTGCTAAGGCAGACTGGAACCTATTTACCCTCAGTGCTGCTCTCTCTGACCTCTCTCTCGCGCTCTCCTCCTTTTTCATGACACTGTCTTCAATGCTGCCCTCCGCTCTATTCCTCGCTCTTCCTCAAGGGGTCCACGGAAGTGCGTTCCCTGGTGGAATGCAGACTGTGCTCAGGCTGTCCGCTGTAAGCGTGCAGCCTGGAAGAGGCACCGCCGTAGGCAGACGACCGATCCTTTTCTTTTCTTTCGGAAAGCGAGTGCGGTGGCCCGTAGGGCCATCCGTTCGGCTAAACGTGAATGTTGGGCATCTTATGTCTCAACAATTACGTCCGAAACCCCTCTGGCCCAGATCTGGAAGCGTATCCGCAATGATAGCGGGTAAGTTCGTTCCCGATGTTTCACCGGTCCTTCACCTTCATGATATCTTGTGGCGGACCCGTTGCAGGTCGCTTCCGAACTGGGTTCCCACTTTTCTTCTGTTAGCTCTGGTCTTCATCTTCCCCAATCTTTCCTTCTTCGTAAACCTGTTCTTGTGTCTCGTCCTTTAGATTTCTGCACTCATCTTCAGCTTCTCTATAATGATCCCTTCTCTCTCTCTGAACTTCGTTCTGCCCTGGCCCTCTGCGGTTCTACGGCGGCGGGCTCCGATGGTATTCATTATGAGTTGCTTCGCCATCTCCCTCCGAGCACGTCTCAGTATTTACTGTGTGTGTATAATCGGATCTGGGAGTCGTCGTCAGTCCCTGAGGACTGGCTCGATGCCGTTGTCCTCCCTGTTCGCAAACCGGGGTCTCTGGGTACTTCCCCTAAGGACTTTCGCCATATTGCTCTCACAAGTTGTGTCTGCAAACTCTTTGAACGTATGGTTAACGTTCGTCTGATGTGGTTCCTGGAACACCATCACCTCCTCTCCCCTTCTCAATTTGGTTTCCGCAAGTGCCGCAGCACGACAGATGTCCTGGTGAACTTGGAAGTCTATATTCGTATTGCTTTTGCTGCGAAGACCTCCGTTGTTGCCGTTCTTTTTGACCTGGAAAAGGCTTAAGACACCACTTGGCGTTATCATATCCTATCTCAACTTCATTCTTTTGGCCTTCGTAGTCATCTCCCTCTCTTTCTCCGCAGCTTCCTCTCTCGTCGTTCCTTTCGGGTGCGCCTTGGTACCGCTCTCTCTCCCTCTTTTCAGCAATACGAAGGTGTGCCCCAGGGAAGTGTTCTGAGCACTACTCTTTTTCTGGTTGCCCTCAATGGTCTTCTTTCCTCTCTTCCTTCTGGTGTCTTATCCGCTCTCTATGTCGATGATCTTACCCTTTGTTGTTAGGGTGATGATTCGTCTCTCCTTCAACGCCGGCTTCAACTTGCAATTGATGCCGTGTCGTCTTGGGCCACAGATCATGGCTTCAAGTTCTCTACTTCTAAGACTTGTGCCATGACTTTTACGTGGAAACGGGTTGTTCTTCGTCCCTCTTTGTCACTTTATGGTCATCCCCTTGAATACAAAGATTCCGCGAAGCTTTTGGGGTTATTCCTTGACACTCGTTTGTCTTGGTTCCCCATATCTCTTACCTCCGTGTTGAGTGCTCTAAGGCCCTTACCCTCCTTCGGGTCTTGTCCTATACTTCTTGGGGGGCAGATAGGCGCACTCTCCTTGCTTTACATTCCTCTCTCGTCCTGTCTAAGCTCGATTATGGTTGCCCTGCTTACTCGTCTGCTTCTCCTTCTACTCTTCGCCGTCTTGATGCTTTGCACCATACTGGGTTGCGCCTCAGTTCTGGTGCCTTTCGTTCAACTCCCATCCTTAGCTTGTATGTTGACACTGGCTTCCTGTCTCTCCAGGACCGCCGTGATCGCTACTGTCTTCGCTATCTTGCGCGGTCCTTGCAACATCCTTCCTCTCACCTCTGTCGTGCTTTAACTTTTACCCCTCCTGCGGTTCCTGTTCCTCTTCACCACCTCCCTCTTTCTGTCCGGCTATCTCGCCTACAGGATTCTCTTTCCGTTCGTATTTCTGATGTTTCTCCTCGTGTTGTTCCTTCTTTGCCCTCGTGGAGGGTCCCTCTTCCGCGGTTTTGTACATCCTTGACCCGTATCACTAAAGCTTTTACCCCTCCTACGGTTCTAAAACGCCTTTTCTTCGAGCACTTTTCTTCTCACTCCCGCTCCGTTTCTGTCTTCACCGATGGGTCTAAGTCAGCGGACGGTGTTGGCTACTCTGTTGTTTTTCCTGATCGCACTGATATGTGTCGCTTGCCTCCGGAGACTATCATCTTTACAGCGGAACTTTATGCTATTCTCTATGCTCTTCGTCTCCTGCTTTCTCGTTGTCAGTCTTCCTTTGTAGTTGTTGTTGACTCTCGTAGTGCCCTCATGGCTCTCGGGTCCTTTAATCCGGTTCATCCAGTAGTTGTCGAGATCCAGCATTGGCTGTTTCTTGTTCACAGTAAATTTAAGTCGATTAAGTTTTGTTGGGTTCCCAGCCATATTGGTGTGTCTTTAAATGAGCGTGCGGATGCTGCCGCCAAGGAAGCTGTCCGCTCTTGTCCCATCTCTCGTAAAGGCATTCCGTATTCCGACTTTTACACGGTTATCCATTCCTCAGTCCTTACCCGTTGGCAGGCTTCTTGGTTGTCTGTTACTGGTAACAAGCTACGTACTCTTAAATGTTGTGTTTCCTCGTGGCCGTCCTGCTTCCTCCGTAACCGGCGGTGGGAAACAGCTCTGGCGAGGTTGCGTATTGGCCATACTCGCTTAACCCATGGTCACTTGATGGAGCGCCGCCCTACTCCTTATTGTCCTAGTTGCATTGTCCCTCTTACGGTCGTGCATGTCGTTCTTGAATGTCCTGACTTCCAGGACGAGCGTGTGTCTTGCTTTCCGACCGCCCCTCGCGGTCACCTGTCCCTCAATAGAATTCTTGGTGACTCGGATACTTTTGATATCGTTCGCCTTATGCGTTTTTGTTCTCGTATTGGCATCCTTGGTGATATTTAGCGCCCTCTGATTATTTTGCGTATTTGATGGTGCTACATAGCCTTCCCGGTTTGGTGCCTTCTTTTGATAATTACTTATTACTTACTTACTTGTCGCAGACATGGGGACTGCCAGAAAGAAGTCCCCTGCATGGGGAGCCTGCACAGCTGTGAGGCGTGCACGATCACTGGGGGTTGTTGCTGCCTCCAGCAAAGCTGTGGCTTCTTTGTTTACAATGGGGCTGTCCCAACTGGATTGTTTCTTGGCTTTTGGCATGGCTGGTCTGAGTGCTGGGTCTGTCATTACACCCCATTTCGTGTCGCATTCCGTGTACTGGGGGTCCTGTATCCCCGCTACATCACTCAAAGTGTCAGGTAGAATTTCCTTAACCAGGTCATCTGATGCTGAGGAGGAAGACAGGAAGGCTGGGACAGCAATTTGGGTGGCGGTGTGGACACCCAAGCCATCGAGCCTGACAGGAAGAGTAGCTTGTTTCCACTGGCATTCGTTGAGGAGGTGGTTAACAACTTTTTCCTGCATGGTCTTCAGTAAGAGGTCATACTCTTCAAGCTTTCGGTTGTCGTAAGATGGGGCGCACCTCAGAAAGTAGGTTAGCCTCGGAAGGGATAGGCATTTGGCGAGGAGATAAAAAGCATCGTGGGCATCGATGTCACTTATTCTGTCTTCCATCCTCCTAAGGTCTGCGATTTTCTTGTCGAGGATCTCCTCAATGGCGTTAGACCCGAGGGGGGCTCCAAGGAGGGTGCTGTTCTCGGCCCTAATGACATGGACTCCAGGCAAGGCAGACCTTATTCTAGCTACGATGTCTGGGTTGGAGGAGACTACTTCACACTTGGAAGGGTTCAGGACGAGACCCAGGCTTAGTTCTTGCTCCCTTATTTTCCTGATATCTGACAAGACGTGGTCTATGGTGCCGGCTATAGTGCCATCATCCAAAAACCAGATGTTGAACTCGCTGGACAGGCTTTCGGTGATTTCTTTTAAGACTAAAAAGGCGGGCGGACAGTGGTGGCGGTGGCGGCGGGAGGACAGTGGCGGCTGTGGCGGACAGTGGCGGCGGTGGTGGACAGTGGCGGCATGCGGACAGTGGCGGCGGACGGACAGTGGCGGCGGCGGGCGGACAGTGGCGGCGGCGGGCGGACAGTGGCGGCGGCGGGCGGACAGTGGCGGCGGCGGGCGGACAGTGGCGGCGGCGGTGGAGGACAGTGGTGGCGGTGGCGGACAGTGGTGGCGGTGGCGGACAGTGGCGGACAGTGGCGGCGGGCGGACAGTGGCAGCTGTGGCGGATAGTGGCGGCGGGCGGACAGTGGCGGCTGTGGCGGACAGTGGCGGCGGCGGTGGTGGACAGTGGCGGCGGGCGGACAGTGGCGGCTGTGGCGGACAGTGGCGGCGGTGGTGGACAGTGGCGGCGGCGGGCGGACAGTGGTGGCGGTGGCAGACAGTGGTGGCGGTGGCGGACAGTGGTGGCGGTTGTGGACAGTGGTGGCGGTGGCGGAGAGTGGTGTCGGTGGCGGAGAGTGGTGGCGGTGGCGGACAGTGGCGGCGGTGGCGGACAGTGGCGGCGGGCGGACAGTGGCGGCGGGCGGACAGTGGCGGCTGTGGCGGATAGTGGCGGCGGGCGGACAGTGGCGGACAGTGGCGGTGGTGGCGGAGAGTGGCGGCGGGCCGACAGTGGCGGCTGTGGCGGACAGTGGCGGCGGTGGTGGACAGTGGTGGCGGTGGCGGACAGTGGTGGCGGTGGCGGACAGTGGTGGCGGTGGCGGAGAGTGGTGGCGGGCGGACAGTGGCGGCTGTGGCGGCGGTGGTGGACAGTGGCGGCGGCGGGCGGACAGTGGTGGCGGTGGCGGACAGTGGCGGCGGTGGCGGTGGCGGACAGTGGTGGCGGTGGCGGACAGTGGCGGCGGTGGCGGACACTGGCGGCGGTGGCGGAGAGTGGTGGCGGACAGTGGCAGCGGTGGCGGACAGTGGTGGCGGTGGCGGACAGTGGCGGCGGTGGCGGACACTGGCGGCTGTGTCTGGCGGTGGCGGACAGTGGCGGCGGTGGCGGTGGTGGCGGGCGGCGACGGCTGTGATGGGTGGTGGCGATCGGCGGTGGATGGGGGCTGGTGGCGGCTGGCGGTGGCGGCTTGCGGTGGCGACTGTGGCAACGGGTGGTGGCGGCTGGTGGCAGGTGGTGGCGGTGGTGGCGGCTGGTGGTGGCGGCTGGTGGCGGGCGGTGGCAGCTGGTGGCGGTGGTGGCGGGTAGTGGTGACGGCTGGTGGTGGCGGCTGGCGGTGGCGACTGTGGCAATGGGCGGTGGCGGCTGGTGGCGGGCGGTGGCGGCTGGTGGCGGGCGGTGGTGGCGGCTGGTGGTGGTGGCAGCTGGTGGCGGGCGGTGGCGGCTGGTGGCGGTGGCAGCTGATGGTGGCTGGTGGCGGCTGGTGGTGGCAGTGGTGGGTGGTGGCGGCTGGTGGTGGCAGTGGTGGGTGGTGGCGGCTGGTGGTGGGTGGTGGCAGCGGGTGGCGGTGGTGGATGGCGGCTGGTGGTGGTGGGTAGTGGCGGCGGGTGGCGGCTGGTGGCGGGTGGCGGCTGGTGGTGGGTGGCGGGTGGCGGCGGGTGGCGGCTGGTGGCGGCCAGCTGGGACACACCCTTCACCACTGAAGGTCTGAGCACAACTAACCATGTCTCTCTCACCACCAGAACAGTGTTGCCAGCTTGCGCTCTCAAAATGTTTCCTTCAAAGATTGTATATTATCTTTGAACAACAAGTTTGATTATCAAGGAAATAATGCATATATTATTGTCACATTAATACTGTGCAATATCTTGTTACATTCCTGCTAAATAATTATAATTTGAAACAGGACAAAAAATCCAACATATATATAAAAACCAACATTAGAGATCACGAGGCCTAGGCCTAGGCCTATCTGTGACCACACATCCTGCTTTGCTGGCCTACTACCCTCTCACACCTCACACTCTTAACTCACTCATAATCACTCTCACTCTCAATCACTCTTAAGCACTATTACTCACTCTTACTCTCAATCACTCTTACGCACTATTACTCACTCTTACTCTCAGTCATCCTTACTCACTCTCATACTCACTCTTACTCTCTGTCATTCTTACTCTCATACTCACTCTTACTCTCTGTCACTCTTACTCTCTGTCACTCTTACTCTGTCACTCTTACTCTGTCACTCTTACTCTGTCACTCTTACTCTCTGTCACTCTTACTCATTCATACTCACTCTTACTCTCATACTCTTACTCTCAATCACTCTTACTCTCAATCACTCCTACTCTCAATCACTCTTACTCTCATTCTTACTCTCTCTTACTCTCACTCTTACTCTTACTCCCAATCACTCTTACTCCCAATCACTCTTACTCTCAATCACTCTTACTCTCATTCTTACTCCTACTCACTCTTACTCTCAATCACTCATATTCTCATTCTTACTCCTACTCTCACTCTTACTCCTACTCTCACTCTTACTCCTACTCCCAATCACTCTTACTCCCAATCACTCCTACTCCCAATCACTCCTACTCTCAATCACTCTTACTCTCAATCACTCTTACTCTCAATCACTCTTACTCTCACTAACTCTCAATCACTCTTACTCACTCTCATGCTCACTCTTACTCTCATACTCACTCTTACTCTGTCACTCTTACTCTGTGTCACTCTTACTCTGTGTCACTCTTACTCTCTGCCACTCTTACTCTCTGTCACTCTTACTCTCTGTCACTCTTACTCTCTGTCACTCTTACTCTCTGTCACTCTTACTCTCTGTCACTCTTACTCTCAGTCACCCTTACCCATTCATACTCACTCTTACTCTCTGTCACTCTTACTCTGTCACTCCTACTCCTAATCACTCTTACTCTCAATCACTCTTACTCCCAATCACTCTTACTCCCAATCACTCCTACTCCCAATCACTCCTACTCCCAATCACTCCTACTCTCAATCACTCCTACTCTCATTCTTACTCTTACTCACTCTTACTCTCACTCTTACTCTTACTCCCAATCACTCTTACTCTCAATCACTCTTATTCTCATTCTTACTCTCACTCTTACTCTTACTCCCAATCACTCCTACTCCCAATCACTCTTACTCTCAATCACTCTTACTCTCATTCTTACTCCTACTCACTCTTACTCTCAATCACTCATATTCTCATTCTTACTCCTACTCTCACTCTTACTCCTACTCTCACTCTTACTCCTACTCCCAATCACTCTTACTCCCAATCACTTACTCCCAATCACTCCTACTCCCAATCACTCTTACTCTCAATCACTCTTACTCTCAATCACTCTTACTCTCACTCTCAATCACTCTTACTCTCACTAACTCTCAATCACTCTTACTTACTCTCATACTCACTCTTACTCTGTCACTCTTACTCTCATACTCACTCTTACTCTGTCACTCTTACTCTCTGTCACTCTTACTCTCTGCCACTCTTACTCTCTGCCACTCTTACTCTCTGCCACTCTTACTCTCTGTCACTCTTACTCTCTGTCACTCTTACTCTCTGTCACTCTTGCTCTCTGTCACTCTTACTCACTCTCAGTCACCCTTACCCATTCATACTCACTCTTACTCTCATACTCTTACTCTCAATCACTCTTACTCTCAATCACTCTAACTCCCAATCACTCTTACTCCCAATCACTCCTACTCCCAATCACTCCTACTCCCAATCACTCCTACTCTCAATCACTCTTACTCTCATTCGTACTCTTACTCTCACTCTTACTCCCAATCACTCTTACTCCCAATCACTCATATTCTCATTCTTACTCCTACTCTCACTCTTACTCCTACTCTCACTCTTACTCCTACTCCCAATCACTCTTACTCCCAATCACTCTTACTCTCAATCACTCTTACTCTCACTAACTCTCAATCACTCTTACTCTCATACTCACCCTTACTCTCAATCACTTTTACTCTCACTCTGTCACCCTTACTCTCAATCACTCTTACTCACTCTGTCACTCTTACTCTCACTCACTCTTACTTTTACTCACTCTTACTCACTCTCACTCACTCTTACTCACACTTACACACTCTCACTCACCTTCAGTCACTCTTACCCACTCTCGCTCACTCTTACTCACTCTAGTTAATAAGTACACGCCAATATAAGACAACAAAACGTTTTCAGATTCTTTTACACCACTTTCCAGCAACTTTTATAATTTATATAAATTATCTTAGGGAATAATGCATAAATTATATATTTAAACATGATATTAGTGTTTAGTGGAATGCATAAGGAGTCAAATTGTGTTAAAAAGAGCGATTTTTAGAAAATTTGGAAAACTACTTTTTTCTGATCATATTATAACTAAATGGATTTTGAACGTTTCACTGAGCCAATAAATATCATTCACAATTTATTAATGAATTTTACAAAAAAAAAACACCATAAATTTTATATTTAAACATGTAAAAACTATTTGTAATACATTAGGAACAAAATAGTTGTAGAAAAACAATTTATTATAAAACCTTTGCGTTTGGATTTTTTGATTAAAAGTTTCTCAAAGGCTCTCCTGCACCATTCTCAATGCAAATCATTCCCTCGCCTATGGGAAGAGATAGACGAACGTTTTCTAGATGATTTGTGTTTGCTGGGAGGTCACTCTAAGTCGGAGTGCACTTCTCCCCAAGCTCGCTGCCTCAACTGCGGTGAGGCCACTCCTACCTCCTCCCGTGCCTGTATCCATTACAAGCTTCAGGCAGCCGTCCTCAACTTGAAGCACCAGGAGCGTTTATCTTTTCCTGAGGCGAGGCGCCAGGTTCGCCGGCTCCCGCCTTATGCTAACGTCTCTTATGCTCGCGTGTTGCGCTCTTCCTCTCCTCGTCCTTCCCTCCTTCCTCAGACTCACAACTGTTTCCGGGCCTTGGACCCTGATACGCCCACTGCCCCCTCCTCTGTTCCTTTGAGTTCTGTCCCGAAGGGTCCCCCTCCTGGTCCTCTGTCTGGGGTTCCCCTTCTTTCTACCCAGTCTGTCGTGTCTCCTGTGTCTTCTTCCTCGTCTCCCTCTGATCCTCCTTCCCATCCTCTTCCTCCATCTATTGGCTCTCCCCGCCGCCTGTCGGTGTAGGCGGATGTCCATCGCTCTAACGGCCGTCGTGTGTGCTCTCATTCAGCTTCCCCTGTTGAGACACTGGAATCCGTTGCCCGGTACGTAGTTGCTGGGACACCGGTCTCTCTAAGTCAGAAGCGTAAGCCTGGCTCCTCTCCTTCCTCCTCCCCAGCAGGTAAGAAGGCTTCGCTTTCTTCCTCAGCCCCTACTTCTGGCTCTGTTGCTCCTTCCCCTCCCATTTCTGTGATTGCACCCCCTGTTCCTGCTATGGAGGTTTCTTTGGCCCCTGCTTCCCTTTCGGTTGCTGCTCTTGCTGAGGTGTGCTCCCCTCTTTCTACTCCCCCTCTTCCTGCTGCTCTCCTTGACTGCTCCTATCCGTTGTCTCCTCCTCTTCCTCCTCCTCCTCCTCCTCCTCCAGACCCCACCCGCCCACCTCTGGTCTGTTCTCCCGTTTCCTTCCCTCCGTCTTTGCTCAGTTTACCCATGCCCCCTAACCCTGACTTTGCTGACCCTGATCCCGACCCAGATATTCTTTAACGTGCTGTGTTGCTTCTTCGCCTTTGTTTCTTCCTTATTCTCTGTTGTTGTCCTTTCCCTTCTCATCGATGTCTATTCTTCAATGGAACGTTCGAGGTTATTACTCCAATTTCCTCGAACTCCAACTTCTGATTTCGCGGTTTTCGCCCCTTTGTGTCTGCCTCCAGGAGCCGATGCTTGGTGCTCGTCCTCGTCGTTTTCGTGGCTATTCCTTTTTCTCCCCCCCCCCACCCCCAGCCGTTGCTGGGGCTCCTAATTCTTCGGCTCTCTTGATTCGCGCTGATGTTCCCTTTCTTCCTTTACTTTTTTCTTTGCCTCTCCATTGTTCTGCTGCTCGTATCTTTGTGGGGAAATGGTACACAGTTTGTTCCATTTATTTCCCCCCCGAGTGTCCCGCTTTCTCTTCCTGATTTGAAACACCTCTTGGACTCCTTGTCGGAGCCTGTGCTCCTGCTGGGTGACTTCAATTGTTGTCATTCTCTTGGGGTGATGTTCAGACGAATACCCGGGGTCGCCTTCTTGAGCCGTTTCTCCTCTATTCTTCCCTGTCTCTTCTAAATTCTGGTGAGCCCACTCATTTGGACTCTCAGACTCGCACCCTTTCCTGTCTTGAGCTTTCTCTCTGCTCTTCTTCTGTTTACTTAGATTTCACGTGGCAGGTTCTTCATGACCTCCATGGCAGTGATCATTTCCCTATCCTTGTTTCCTTTTTCTTGTTTCGCCCTCACTCTCTTTTCCTAGGTGGCAGTTTGCTAAAGCGGGCTGGAACCTATTTACCCTCAGTGCTGCTCTCTCTGACCTCTGCTTTCTGCCTCTCCCTCGCGCTCTCCTCCTTTTTCATGACGCTGTTTTCGACGCTGCCCTCTGCTCTATTCCTCGCTCTTCCTCTCGGGGTCCACGGAAGTGCGTTTCCTGTTGGAATGCGGACTGTGCTCGGGCTGTCCGCTGTAAGCGTGCAGCCTGGAAGAGGCACCGCCATCGGCAGATGGCCGATTCTTTTCTTTTCTTTCGGAAAGCGAGTGCGGTGGCCCGTAGGGCCATCCTTATGGCTAAACATGAATGTTGGGCATCTTATGTCTCAACAATTACGTCCAAAACTCCTCTGCCCCAGATCTGGAAGCGTATCCGCAAGATAGCGGGTAAGTTCGTTCCCGATGTTTCACCGGTCCTTCACCTCTATGATACTCTTGTGGCGGACCCGTTGCAGGTCGCTTCCGAACTGGGTTCCTACTTTTCTTCTGTTAGCTCTGGTCTCCATCTTCCCCAATCTTTCCTTTTCGTAAACCTGTCCTTGAGTCTCGTCCTTTAGATTTCTGCACTCGTCTTCAGCTTCCCTATAATGATCCCTTCTCTCTCTCTCTGAACTTCGTTCTGCCCTGGCCCTCTGCGGTTCTACGGCGGCGGGATCCGATGGTATTCATTATGAGATGCTTCGTCATCTCCCTCCGTGCACGTCTCAGTATTTACTGTGTGTGTATAATCGGATCTGGGAGTCGTCGTCAGTCCCTGAGGACTGGCTCGATGCCGTTGTCCTCCCTGTTTGCAAACCGGGGTCTCTGGGTACTTCCCCTAAGGACTTTCGCCCTATTGCCCTCACAAGTTGTGTCTGCAAACTCTTTGAACGTATGGTTAACGTTCGTCTGATGTGGTTCCTGGAACACCATCACCTCCTCTCTCCTTCTCAATTTGGTTTCCGCAAGTGCCGCAGCACGACAGATGTCCTGGTGAACTGGGAGGTCTATATTCGTACTGCTTTTGCTGTGAAGACCTCCGTTGTTGCCGTCCTTTTTGACCTGGAAAAGGCTTATGACACCACTTGGCGATATCATATTCTATTTCAACTTCATTCTTTTGGCCTTCGTGGTCATCTCCCTCTCTTTCTCCGCAGCTTCCTCTCTTTTCGTTCCTTTTGGGTGAGCCTTGGTACTGCTCTCTCTGCCTCTTTTCAGCAATACGAAGGTGTGCCCCAGGGTAGTGTTCTGAGCACTACTCTTTTTCTGGTTGCCCTCAATGGTCTTCTTTCCTCTCTTCCTTCAGGTGTCTTCTCCGCTCTCTATGTCGATGATCTTACCCTTTGCTGTCAGGGTGATGATTCGCCTCTCCTTCAGCGCCGGCTTCAACTTGCAATTGATGCTGTGTCGTCTTGGACCACCGATCATAGTTCAAGTTCTTCAAGTTCTTCAACTTCAAGTTCTCTACTTCTAAGACTTGTGCCATGACTTTTACGCGGAAACGGGTCATTCTTCGTCCCTCTTTGTCACTTTATGGTCATCCCCTTGAGTACAAAGATCCTGCGAAGCTTTTGGGGTTTTTCCTTGACACTCGTTTGTCTTGGTCTCCCCATATCTCTTACCTCCGTGTTGAGTGCTCTAAGGCCCTTACCCTCCTTCAGGTCTTGTTCCATACTTCTTGGGGGGCAGATAGGCGCATTCTCCTTGCTTTACATTCTTCTCTCGTCCTGTCTAAGCTCGATTATGGTTGCCCTGCTTGCTCATCTGCTTCTTCTACTCTTCGCCGTCATGATGCTTTGCACCATACTGGGTTGCGCCTCAGTTCTGGTGCCTTTCGTTCGACTCCCGTCCTTAGCTTGTATGTTGACACTGGCTTCCTGCCTCTCCAGGACCGCCGTGATCGCTACTGTCTTCGCTATCTTGCGCGGTCCTTAAAACATCCTTCCTCTCGCCTCTGTCGTGCTTTAACTTTTACCCCTCCTGCGGTTCCTGTTCCTCTTCACCACCTCCCTCTTTCTGTCCGGTTTTCTCGCTTACAGGATTCTCTTTCCATTCATATTTCTAATGTTTCTCCTCGTGTTGTTCCTTCTTTGCTTCGTAGAGAGTCCCTCTTCAGCGGTTTTGTACTTCCTTGGCCCATATCACTAAAGCTTTTACCCCTCCTACGGTTCTAAAACACCTTTTCCTTGAGCACTTTTCTTCTCACTCCCGCTCCGTTTCTGTCTTCACCGATGGGTCTAAGTCTGCGGACGGTGTTGGCTACTCTGTTGTTTTTCCTGATCGCACTTATATGTGTCACTTACCTCCGGAGAATAGCATCTTTACAGCGGAGCTATATGCTATTATCTATGCCCTTCGTCTCCTGCTTTCTCGTTGTCAGTCTTCCTTTGTAGTTGTTGTTGACTCTCGTAGTGCCCTCATGGCTCTCGGGTCCTTTAATCCGGTTTATCCAGTAGTTGTCGAGATTCACCATTGGCTGTTTCTTGTTCACAGTAAATTTAAGTCAGTTGAGTTTTGTTGGGTTCCCAGCCATATTGGTGTGTCTTTAAATGAGCATGCGGATGCTGCCACCAAGGAAGCTGTACGCTCTTGTCCTGTCTCTCGTAAAGGTATTCCATATTCCAACTTTTACCCGGTTATCCATTCCTCCGTCCTTACCCATTGGCAGGCTTCTTGGTCGTCTGTTACTGGTAACAAACTACGTACTCTTAAATGTTGTGTTTCCTCGTGGCCGTCCTCCTACCACCGTAACAGGCGATGGGAAACAACTCTGGTGAGGTTGCGTATTGGTTATACTCGCTTAACCCATGGTCACTTGATAGAGCGCCGCCCAGCTCCTTATTGTCCTAGTTGCATTGTCCCTCTTACGGTCGTGCATGTCCTTCTTGAATGTCTTGACTTCCAGGACGAGCGTATGTCTCGCTTTCCGACCGCCCCTCGCGGTCACCTGTCCCTCAATAGAATTCTTGGTGACTCGGATACTTTTGATATCATTCGCTTTATGTGTTTTTGTTCTCGTATTGGCATCCTTGGTGATATTTAGCGCCCTCTGATTATTTTACGCATTTGATGGTGCTACATAGCCTTCCCGGTTTGGTGCCTTCTTTTGATAATTACTTACTTACTCTCCCCTAAATATATTCTATGTCCACCAAATTTTATTTCTGTGTTTCAATAGTAGATTATCTAAGTCAGAGGTGGGGTTTCTAAAGTTTGGTTAATCCTCTGGGCTTAGTACTTCCTATACAGTTAATAACTGTATGATGAGTGATTTTGTGGAAAAAGTTTGAACGATTTAGTGGAAAAAAATTAAAAAAAATTGTGTGGTGGAATTTTGTCAGAGGGATAAATTGGGATAAATGAGGTTAATTTGAATTCTCGGGTCAAGGGTAAGATCCGAATATCATTAGGATTCCCTAGTCTGTGGTAATAACGAAATTCTAGTTTTAATGTTTGGACTGTAGAATACGATTTTTTCAGAATTAAATGATTTTTTCAGAAAATTTGGTTAAAAAAATCTAATTCCAGTGTTGTGCTAGAATAACATATTTTGAGAGAAATTCGTAGTGTGTGTGAAATCAATGCCTATTACTTCAGGGTTGTTCTCTAGACTTCGTGAGTTAGAGGAAATATTGTATTTTCATCAGGGTTGAGTAAAATTAGTTTTTTCGATTTAAACATGGTTTCTATATTTTGGGTGACTGAAAAATTTTCAGAGTACAGTCGTCTGGAAATTCAGATTTTGTTGAAAATTCCATTTCGTGGTTAAAGTGAATGTCCAAGATATAAGTGCTAGATCTTCGACCTCGCCAGTAAAAGTATTATTGTGTTAACATCAGTGATGAGAAAATAGATTTTTGCCAATTTAAGAGTGTTCTCGTGATTGGTGATAGAATTTTTCCGAGTCCAGTTTGATTGAAAACCTTAGATTTTCACGAAAATTCGAATTCAAGAGTATTGAGAACGCCAGAGGTGTCAGTGTTGTTCTGTGGACATCGCCAGTAATAAGAAATAGTGTGTTTATATCAGGGAAGTGAAAATTAGATTTTTGTCGAATTAAAAGAGTTTGCAATATTTTGAGAGTTAGAACAATTTTCAGAGTCCAGTTTGTGAGAAAACACAGTTTTTAGTGAAAATGAAAATTTTCATGCCATTTGAACATTCCAGGACTAGTATTCTAAGACTAGGACTCTAGAGCATGCAAGTAACATAATGATAGTCTTAACATCAGGAATTTGTAATTAGATTTTTTCCAGTTATGGAATATTTCGAGGAAAATTGTGTTAGGAGAATTTTCAGAATCCAGTTTGTGAGAAAACGCAGTTTTTGGTGGAAATTCGAATTGACAAATGCATGTACCGGGTGTCTGTGTTATTCATTAGAGGGTGTTATTAACGTAAATCTTGTTTTCTACTTCAGAGATAAAAATTCGATTTTTAAGCATTTAAGAGAAAAAATGCTGGACTTGTGTTTTAGTGCGGCTGAACACTGCATAAATAGTCAGTGGAGGGTCACTGTTCCCTTCAATTTCATCTATCATGCAAGTGCAGTATCCAGATGCAGTATGCAGATTGACATAACATACATAAGCGATTCTCTCAAATAATGAAAGTAATTTTTATTTTTAGGAATTAAGATATATATTTTTTTCTTTCGAAAATTGAGCTGAAAATTCTGAGTAGTATTTGTGAAAATCTCATTTGTAGTGGGAACCCAGGTTCATGTGTTAGGTGTATGGTGCTTACAAGAGGCATGGCTCACCGGGAAATACAGCGGATGTTTAACCGGACGGGAACCAGTCAGTAGGGGCCATGGGGGTGCACGCTTAGAGGAGGGCACCCCTTCTAGTACTTCATGGGGCCGGGTAAACCGCTTAGGCAGCTTAGCTGGAGTTACAGGTAGATTCAGTGGAGCTGGGGCGACGGTGCACGTGTTCTGAGTATGACTGGAGAGCCTGCGGCACCTTTACGCTCCAGTCATGACACGGTGGTGGATATGAGTGGGAAATTCTTAGGGAATTCGTCCCAAGATTGGGGAGAGCTGTCTTGGGTTCCCTCACCTACAACATCGACACCATTCCAACAGGGTGATGGGCAGGGGTCGTCGTTTTGCATGGTATGGCGCCCCGCTCAGCCAAGTATGGAACAAGTCCAACATCCAGTGCATTTAGAACATGCACCGGACTCACAGCAGACACAACTTCAAGGAACACCACTACCACAACATCAACTTCATCCACAACTACAACCTCAACTTCAACCCCACCCATCACCACAACATCAACCTCAGCCATCCCCACAATCCCAGTCCACCCTTCCCCACAATCCCAGTCCACTCAACCCCAACCTCAACTCCTATTCCAACCCCAGGCCGCCCATACCCCAAGCTCAACCCCTATACCAGCCCCAGATCATCCAACCCCAGCCTCAACCCCTATGCCAACCCGAGGCAACCCAACCCCAACCCTAACTCCTATGCCAACCCCAGGCAACCCAACCCTAACTCCTATGCCAACCTCAGGCCGCCCAACACCAGGCAACCCAACCCCACCCAGCAAACATTTTCACGTTTTCAAAACGGGCTAAAAACGACATTCCATTGTTTTCAGCACGTTTGTAATTACCTTTAAAAAATGTATTTTGAGAATTTGTGAAAACGACCTTAGAACGTAAATTGGAAACGTTTAAAAACCTTTTTATAATCTTTTTAAATACCTAGATTAAAACAATCCGAGCAAACGTTTTTAATATTTCAATTAGCATAATTAATTAATTATTGGAATATATATTAGGGTATAATCATTTTTTCATTCAGATCTGAAATAGAAAGGGTCAGACATCTTAGATATAACACAAATAAATAGGGTACAAAATGAGAGAATTAAAATATTATATTTATTCACTTAAGATGCAGTAATACAACAAAAAATATGTAATTGCTCAAAAATATATATAAATATAAGTAAAAATCTATATGTGGAATGTGAACACAAGTGAATGTAGCACAAATTATCTGTTATCTTTATCAAAAGAAAGAAGGAAACAGAAAAAGAAAGAAAGAAAGAAAGAGAAAAAAAGAGAGAAAAGGAAAGAGAGAAAGAGAAAAAGGAAGAAATAAAGAGAGAAAGAAAGAAAGAAAGAAAAAAAAAGAAAAAGACAAGGAGAGAGAGAGAGAGAGAGAAAAAAAAAAGAAAGAGAGAGAAAGAAAAAGAAAGACAAAGAGAGAGAGAAGGAGAAAAAGAGAGACAGAGAGAGAAAGAGAAAAAGATTATAGTAATAAATAGGAGTGACCTCGTATGGGTCAATAGGCGTTCTGAGGTTACGTTGGTTCTTATTTTCTTAATAAAGAAAGAGAAAGAAAAAGAGAAAAGGGAAAAGGAAAGAAAAAAGAAAGACAAAGGAAAAGAGAGAGAGAAGGAAAGATAGAAAGAAAAAGAGAAAGAAAGAGAAAAAGGAAGAAATAAAGAGAAAAAGATAAAGAAAGAAAAAAAGAGAGAGAGAGAGAGAGAGAGAGAAAGTAAAAGAAAGAAAGATAGAAAGAAAGAAAAAGAAAGACAGACAAAGAGAAAGAGAAATAGAAAGAAAGAGACAAAGAGAACGAGAGAAAAAGATTATGGTTATAAATAGGAGTTGCCTCGTATGGGCCAATAGGCCTTCTGCAGTTACCTTTGTTCTTATGAAAGAGAGAAAGAAAGAGAAATAGAAAGAGAGAAAGAAAGAAAGAGAGACAGAATGAGAGAGAGAGAGAAAGCAAGAAAATAAATAAAAAGAAAGATAAAGAAAAAGAAAGAAAAAAAGAAAGAGAAAGAAAGAGAGAAAGATTATGGTCATAAATAGGAGCTGCCTCATATGGGCCAATAGGCCTTCTGCAGTTACCTTTGTTCTTATGTTATTATGAAAGAAAGAGAGAGAAAGAAAAAAGAAAGAAAAAGAAAAAGATCAAGAAAGAAAGACAGAAAGAGAGAGAAAGAAAAAGACAGAGAAAGAAAAAAGAAAGAAAGAGAGAAAGAAAGAAAAAGAGAAAGAACTAAATTAAGGCAGGGGGGAGAAGACAGAACAGAAACAACAGAGAAGAGAAGAGAGAAGATTGAAGAGAGGGTGAAGAGAAATACAAGAAAAGATAAAAGAAAAATATACAAGAGAAAAATGAACTGAATACTACAAATGTAAAATTGAAGGAAGAGAGAGAAGCTAGAAGAGACAAAGAGGAAAGAAGAGAGATAATTAGAGACCGGAAAAATAGCAGAGGAATGAAACTGAAGAAATTAGAAAAAAAGGACATTTGTGAAGGAGAAAATAATGAGACCAGAGAAGACCATATAACAAGAGTGAGAGGATAAAGAAACAGATCATTTTGCTTCTAATAGACATCCAGGGCATCATCTTGCCCATCTCATCTGCAATAACTTGAAAGGGAGTTTCGTCAATTGCAAGTTTTTCCTGAAAAGATATTAACATATAAATGAATATTTAATTATTTGTTTATATAAATTACACACCAGTTTATATAAATTACAAATAAATTACACACGATCTCTGCTAAGGTACCAGGGATTGATCCCCGACGATAATGGAAACAAAATATTGAGTTTCTGCTTTCTTTCAGAGGGCAGAGTTTTTTCATCCTGATGTCCTTGTTTACCTAGCAGAAAATAGGTACCTGGGAGTTAGAAAGCTATTATGAGCTGTTTCCTGGGGGTGGAGGGGAGGATGGTGTGAAAAAAAATGTTATTTGAGGCAGGCCTAAAGAGCCAGAGCTATTCGTACATGTGAAGGTTCATACACTGAGGACGACAAAGAAATTAGTGAAATCCTAAAAAAAAGCAGTATGAGGACATGTTTAGCACTCCGATACACAGCATGAAAGAGGAAGATCCAGACAATTTCTTTATGCATGACATCCAAACCCCTGTAAATAAAACTAATATCAACAAGAGTGTGTGGTAGATTTTGAGAGAGAAATTAACAATATGCCTATGCATTCAGCCCCGGATCCAGACTCATGGAATTCAATATTTATAAAGAAATGCAAAGTGCCAGTGGCACAGGCACTCAGTATAGTGTGGCGGAAGAGCATGGAAACAGGGGAAATACTAGATGCATTAAATCAGCAGACATAGCCCCCACTACACAAGGGAGGGAGCAAAGCATTGGCAAAGAATTATAGACTAGTTGCACTGACGTCCCACATAATAAAAGTATTTGAGAGAGTGATCAGGAGTCAGGTCACTAGTTTCATGGAAACCAATGATCTTCACAATGCAGGCCAACATGGATTTAGAGCGGGAAGATCATGCCTCTCTTAGGCATGATTAATAAACTTAGTGATTATTCTAATATGCAAACTGCCAGATGAAACGGCCAAGGAATTCACAGAACAGATAAACAAAATAGAGAATAGCCTTGATAATTTGGAGAACCCGATACCTGATATTATCTTCCTAGGTGACTTCAACTTGCCTAGTCGCAGATGGAGAATAGCAAACAATAATATTATACCAGGAAATCTATCGTGACCTAGCCAACCACAGATTAGAGAACTACTTAGATTCTGTGACAATTTTCACTCAACCAGCAGATATCGGAGCCAACAAGAAATTAAAATATTCTAGATCTGGTCTTTACGAACAATGAAGACATAATCAGGGTCATTACGATATCAGATACCACATACTCAGATCACAAGCTCATTGAAGTGCAAACGACCATCAATACTCAGAATAGACCTAAAACGTTGATAAAGCGAGAGAGGCTATTCAGTAAATTCAATTTTAATAATTAAAGGTTAGACTGGGAGATAATAAACAGGGAACTTACAAACATTCCATGGGAAACTGTTCTAAGTAATAAAAGTCCTACAGAAGTAATAGAAAAACTGACTTCGGAAGCGTATCAAGTCTGTCTGGAACATGTTCCTTTGAGAAAAGCCAGAAAGAGATCCAACGTAGAAAGTGAACGCAGACAACACTATAAAGGACGGAAAAAAATAACGGAAATACTTATGCAGACACGAATTTCCCGTCAAAGAAGGAATAATTTAAATAGGGAGATTGAAGAAATCGAGCGGAAATTGAAACACTCATATCAAACTGAAGGCAGTTAGAACAGAAAGCAATTCAGTAAATAAAGAAAAATCGAAAATACTTCTTCACATATGCGAAATCAAAAGCAAAAACCACTGCCAGTATTGAACCTATTCATACAAGTGAAGGTTCATACACGAAGGATGACAAAGAAATTAGTGAAATCCTAAAAAAGCATTATGAGGACATTTTTAGCACTCCAATAAACAACATGAAAGTGGAAGACCCAGACAATTTCTTTATGTGGGATATCCAAACCCCTGTAAATATAACTGATATCAACACGAGCATACTAGACTTTGAAAGAGAAATTGAAAACATGCCCATGCACTCGGCCCCAGGTCCGGATTCATGGAATTCAATATTTATATAGAAATGCAAAGTGCCGGTAGCACAGGCACTCAGTATAGTGTGGAGAAAGAGCATGGACACGAGGGAGATCCCAGATGCACTTAAAGTAGCAGACATAGCCCCTCTACACAAAGGAGGAAGCAAAGCATTGGCAAATAATTATAGACCAGTTGCACTAACGTCGCACACAATAAAAGTATTTGAGAGAGTGATTACGAGTCAGGTCACCAATTTCATGGAGACCAATGATCTTCATAACCCAGGCCAACATGGATTTCGAGCGGGAAGATCGAGCCTCTCACAGCTACTTGATCACTATGACAAAGTCACTGAGGAATTAGATGAAAAACAGAATGCTGATGTGAAATACTCGGACTTCCCAAAGATTTTCGATAAATGTGACCATGGCGTGATAGCACACAAAATGAAGTCAATGGGAATAACCGGTAGAGTAGGACACTGGATATTAAGTTCTCTGTCAAACAGAACTCAGCGAGTAACTGTCAACCATATAAAATCTAGTCCAAGTGCAGTTAAAAGCTCTGTACCTCAGGGTACAGTCCTTGCACCGCTGCTTTTCCTTATTCTTATATCAGATATAGACAAAAATAAAAGTCACAGCTTCGTATCATCCTTTGCAGATGACACAAAAATCAGTATGAAAATTACCTCGGCTGAAGACATTGAAAAACTTCAAGCTGATATTAATAAAGTTTTCGACTAGGCATCAGAAAATAACATGATGTTAAACAGTGATAAATTCCAGGGGCCAGATTCACGAAAGCACTTACGCAAGCACTTACGAACCTGTACATCTTTTCTCAATCTTTAGCGGCTTTGTTTCCAATTATTAAACAGTTAATGAGCTCCGAAGCACCAGGAGGCTGTTTATAACAATAACAACAGTTGAATGGGAAGTTTTCATGCTTGTAAACTGTTGAATAAATGTAACCAAAGCCGTCAAAGATTGAGGAAAGATGTACTCGTTCGTAAGTACTTGCATAAGTACTTTCGTGAATCTGGCCCCAGGTACTCAGGTACGGTAAAAATGAAGACCTTGAACATAATACAGGTCACAAAACACAATCGAATCTGCCCATAGTAGGAAACAGCATGTCAAGGATTTGGGAATAATGATGTCTGACGACCTAACGTTTAGGGAGCAGGCCTGAGCCTGGCCTCGGACCGGGCTTGGAGAGTAGAAGAACTCCCAGAACCCCATCAACCAGATATCAACCAGGTAATGGGAATAACTGGTCAAGTAGGATGCTCGATGCTCAGTTTTCTGTCGAACAGAGCACAAAGAGTAACAGTCAATCATATAAAATCGAGTCCAAGCGCAGTTAAAAGCTCTGTACCTCAAGGTACAGTCCTTGCACCACTGCTTTTTCTTATTCTCATATCATATAGACTCAAATACAAGGCACAGCTTGGTACCATCCTTTGCAGATGACACAAAAATCAGCATGAAAATTACCTCTGTTGAAGACATTAAAAAGCTACAAGCAAATAATTAAGTTTTCGACTGGACATCAGAAAATAACATGATGTTTAACAGTGATAAATTCTAGGTACTCAGATACGGTAAAAATGAGAACCTTAAACATAATACAGGGTACAAAACACAATCAAATTTTCCCATAGTAGGAAAACAACATGTAAAGGACTTGGGAATACTGTAATGATGTCTGACGACCTAACGTTTAGGGAGCATAAACAAGCAAATATTGCGTCAGCCAGAAAATGATAGGATAGATTACGAGAACTTTCAATTCCAGGGATCCCATCCCAATGGTTGTTCTCTTCAAATCACTTGTGCTGTACCGTCTTAAGTACTGCTCAATACTCGCTTCCCCCCTTGAGAGCGGGAAAGATTACAGAAACAGGGAGTACAGAGAACATGTACGGCATACATAGACGCGATAAATCACCTAAATTATTGGCATAGTCTCAAAGCCCTCCAAATGTACTCACTATGAGTGGAGTGGAGTGGAGTCCAAGGAGTACCGGACCAATCAGGCTGTGGTGGGTATGTGGGCCTGCGGGCCGCTCCAAGCAACAACCTGGTGGACCAAACTCTCACAAGTCAAGCCTGGCCTTGGGCCGGGCTTGGGGAGTAGAAGAACTCCCAAAACCCCATCAAGCAGGTATCATGGATAGCAAAATACTAAAGAAATTATTCATTACTTTTGTTAGGCAAAAACTAGAATATGCAGCGGTTGTGTGGTGCCCATATCTTAAGAAGCACATCAAGAAACTGGAAAAGGTGCAAAGACATGCTACTACGTGGCTCCCAGAACTGGAGGGCAAGAGCTATGGGGAGAGGTTAGAGGCATTAAATATGCTAAAACCAGAAGATAGAAGAAAAAGAGGATATGATCACTACGTACAAAATAGTAACAGGAATTGATAAACTTGATAGGGAAGATTTCCTGAGACCTGGAACTTCAAGAACAAGAGGTCATAGATTTAAACCAACTAAAAAAAGATGCCGAAGAAATATAAGAAAATTCACTTTTGCAAACAGTGGTAGACGGTTGGAACAAGTTAGGTGAGAAAGTGGTGGAGGCCAAAACCGTCAGTAGTTTCACAGCGTTATATGACAGAGTGCTGGGAAGACGGGACACCACGAGCATAGCTCTCATTCTGTAACTACACTTAAGTAATTACATATGACAGGGTCAGACCACGGCAGAAGAATTGAAACAGGAATTTCCTTAAGTACTTTCATATTTCAATAATACATCGTCAGAAGGAATTATTCCTCCTGAAGATGAATTCCTTCTGAAGATGTATTATTGAAATACGAAAGTACTCAATGAAATTCTTGTTTCAATTCTTCATCCATGGTCTGACGCTCATATTATTCACCACGTGTTAATTTTCGTGACTTATACACACAAACACAAATTTATATAATATATATATATATATATATATATATATATATATATATATATATATATATATATATATATATATATATGACAGTGTCAGACAACGGAGGAAAATTGAAACAGGAGTTTCCTTAAGTACTTTCGTATATTAATACATCTTCAGAAGGAGTCTAATCGTATACTAATACATCTTCAGAAGTACTTCACTCCTTCTGAAGATGTATTAATATACAAAAGTACTTAAGGAAATTCCTGTTTCAATTTTCCTCTATGGTCTGACACTGTCACATTTTTAGTCACGTGTTTATTTTCGTGATTTACACACACACACACACACACACACACACACATTATATATATATATATATATATATATATATATATATATATATATATATATATATATATATATATATGCAATTGACGATCACAAAACACTGATCATTTTATGCGGAAAATCCACAGAGAAATAACGTTCACCTCATTTCATATTTCTCTGTGGATTTTCCGCATATATATATATATATATATATATATATATATATATATATATATATATATATATATATATATATATATATATATATATATATAACTCCAAACGTTTAGAGTTTATGAAAAATTTATTCTATTGGGATTGTAAGACAGGCAGCTGTGCACACTATAAGTAAAATTGGTGAGAATCGGTCAGAACCTAGATTTTTGGATACTAAAGTAAATTGAAATTCTAGTTATAGATATAATTGAAGTTGAAGTTATCGACAATGAATAAGGCAGTTATAATTCATGAATTTACTTGTATGTTGTAATAAACATTGTTTGGCATTCATGCTCAAGTATGTGACACTTGCAGGTCAATGTGTGGAGAAATGAAGTCAAGAAAAAATAACCCCACAAAAAAAAAAAAAAATATAGGGAAAATTATAATAAATATAATGATTAAGGAAATATACTGAGTGAGCTAACATGAGAGGGGGGGGGGGTGAGCTAACATGAGAGGGGGGGTGAGCTAACATGAGAGGGGGGGGGCTGAGCTAACATGAGAGGGGGGGGGGGGGTGAGCTAACATGAGAGGGGGGGTGAGCTAACATGAGAGGGGGGGGGTGAGCTAACATGAGAGGGGGGGGGTGAGCTAACATGAGAGGGGGGGGGGATGAGCCAACATGAGAGAGGGGGATGAGCCAACATGAGAGAGGGGGATGAGCCAACATGAGAGAGGGGGGTGAGCCAACATGAGAGGGGGGTGAGCCAACATGAGAGGGAGGGGGGGTGAGCCAACATGAGAGAGGGGGGTGAGCCAACATGAGAGAGGGGGGTGAGCCAACATGAGAGAGGGGGATGAGCCAACATGAGAGAGGGGGGTGAGCCAACATGAGAGAGGGGGGTGAGCCAACATGAGAGAGGGGGGTGAGCCAACATGAGAGAGGGGGGTGAGCCAACATGAGAGAGGGGGGTGAGCCAACATGAGAGGGGGGGGTGAGCTAACATGAGAGAGGGGGGTGAGCTAACATGAGAGAGGGGGGTGAGCCAACATGAGAGGGGGGGGGGTGAGCCAACATGAGAGGGTGGGGTGAGCCAACATGAGAGAGGGGGATGAGCCAACATGATAGAGGGGGGTGAGCCAACATGAGAGAGGGGGTGAGCTAACATGAGAGAGGGGGGTGAGCCAACATGAGAGAGGGGGTGAGCCAACATGAGAGAGGGGGGGTTGAGCCAACATGAGAGAGGGGGGGTTGAGCCAACATGAGAGAGGGGGTGAGCCAACATGAGAGAGAGGGTGAGCCAACATGAGAGGGGGGGGGGGGTGAGCCAAAATGAGAGAGGGGGTGAGCCAACATGAGAGAGAGGGTGAGCTAACATGAGAGAGGGGGGGGTGAGCTGACATGAGAGAGGGGGGGGTGAGCCAACATGAGAGAGGGGGGGGGGGGTGAGCCAACATGAGACGGGGGGGGGGTGAGCCAACATGAGAGAGGGGGGGGGTCAGCCAACATGAGAGAGGGGTGGGATGAGCCAACATGAGAGAGGGGGGTGAGCCAACATGAGAGAGGGGGGTGAGCCAACATGAGAGAGGGGGGTGAGCCAACATGAGAGAGGGGGATGAGCCAACATGAGAGAGGGGGGTGAGCCAACATGAGAGGGGGGTGAGCCAACATGAGAGGGAGGGGGGGTGAGCCAACATGAGAGGGAGGGGGGGTGAGCCAACATGAGAGAGGGGGGTGAGCCAACATGAGAGAGGGGGGTGAGCCAACATGAGAGGGGGGTGAGCCAACATGAGAGGGAGGGGGGGTGAGCCAACATGAGAGAGGGGGATGAGCCAACATAAGAGAGGGGGGTGAGCCAACATGAGAGAGGGGGGTGAGCCAACATGAGAGAGGGGGGTGAGCCAACATGAGAGAGGGGGGTGAGCCAACATGAGAGAGGGGGGTGAGCCAACATGAGAGAGGGGGGTGAGCCAACATGAGAGAGGGGGGTGAGCCAACATGAGAGGGGGGGGTGAGCTAACATGAGAGAGGGGGGTGAGCTAACATGAGAGAGGGGGTGAGCCAACATGAGAGGGGGGGGGGTGAGCCAACATGAGAGGGTGGGGTGAGCCAACATGAGAGAGGGGGATGAGCCAACATGATAGAGGGGGGTGAGCCAACATGAGAGAGGGGGTGAGCTAACATGAGAGAGGGGGGTGAGCCAACATGAGAGAGGGGGTGAGCCAACATGAGAGAGGGGGGGTTGAGCCAACATGAGAGAGGGGGGGTTGAGCCAACATGAGAGAGGGGGTGAGCCAACATGAGAGAGAGGGTGAGCCAACATGAGAGGGGGGGGTGAGCCAAAATGAGAGAGGGGGTGAGCCAACATGAGAGAGAGGGTGAGCTAACATGAGAGAGGGGGGGGGTGAGCTGACATGAGAGAGGGGGGGGGGTGAGCTGACATGAGAGAGGGGGGGGTGAGCCAACATGAGAGAGGGGGGGGTGAGCCAACATGAGACGGGGGGGGGGTGAGCCAACATGAGAGAGGGGGGGGGTCAGCCAACATGAGAGAGGGGTGGGATGAGCCAACATGAGAGAGGGGGGTGAGCCAACATGAGAGAGGGTGGTGAGCCAACATGAGAGAGGGGGCTGAGCCAACATGAGAGAGGGGGGTGAGCCAACATGAGAGAGGGGGGTGAGCCAACATGAGAGGAGGAGGGGTCAACATGAGAGAGGTTTGTGTTGATTGCCTGAAATTATTTAAAATGTTTAATGTATTGAATGACATTTTTCATGTTACAACATTTTTTAAATTACTGAACTAGGTTTTCAATGCTTACCTTTGTTATTCTCTGCATTCTTTGCTTCATATCTGAAGCTTCGTTTTCAGTTTCCACATTAGACGTGTCTTCCGCAGCTATGCATCTCCGGTTTGCAGCATCAAAATCCTCTGTAATAATTAAATATAATTAGTAATATATCAGTGAGATATATATTTATCATTGTCTAGTAGTAGTGAACACTAGGAAATAACATAAATCAGCATTCTAAAGAGATATTTAATAATGCAACACACATGATTTGAAACTTATAACTGGGGAAAGTACTTTGCACATAAGTCTTAAGGAGCCATTAGGAAACCCTGCTTGTGATTAAAATATTATGCTGTTTTTATATACTGTATGTGCGGTGTTAAAGTTATGGTGAATGAATAGGTGTCTTGTATCTTAATAATTATATAATACCTACCGATTGTTGATAGGAATAATGATAGGACATGCACTTGTCCGGTTTTTCCTGCTTTTGGGCACGAACTGTATGATTCTTCCGAGGCCACCAGCACATTGTGATTTCCAGAAAAGTCAAATCAATCTGCTACATGCTAATTTTAGCACTTATTTGGAATATTTTTAAACCAACTCAATATATCCATAGTTTTAGTTTCAAAGTAATGCTTACATTATCAGCATTTTTAATCCAGATTGTGGAGATGATACCGACACTATGATAATTGAAGGAAACAGTTGCTCATGACTGATCTTTCTCTTATAACTGGTCTGGTAAAAAAAATCATTTTTGCCACGCTGGGTATCCTGCTCTTTTAGGAGTCTTTTTTTTGGTCCGTGATATACGCTGCCATCTTGTGTGGTATTCTCTCCTTTCTATAATGTGAGCATACATTCTGAGGGAGAAAGGCCAAGTACTACTTTACTCTTACAAGATTATTAGTAAAGTACTGTACTACAAAAAACAAAAAAAATGAGTAAGTAGACTTTGAAAACAAATAATTAAAACAGGTAAATTAGTAAAATAACAGAAAGGCTTAAGCAGACATGACTGTCTGCTTAAGCCATGTAAAGCAGACAGATCTGATGGCAATATATGGGGAACAAATTAAAAAAAAAACTAATGGAGATCAAAAGCATGAATTACACTAAAGTAGGGTGGGGGGGTCATTTGTCATATGACAAATGACTTAACAAAAAAAATTCCAGATTGCCCAATTACCCAGGGGTAAAATGCATTAGGGTAACAGACCATAGCCTATTAAAATAGTAATGACTGTGAATATATAATAATATGAATGCAATGACAGGTAATATAACGGATTATGACAAGGAGATGAGTAGTATTTTTAATAAATATTTTATATATGTATTAACTAAAGAGGAACTTAACAATATGCCTTCAGCCAAACAAGTCTATCAGGGTGGAGACGAGGACAGGTTGACTAGTCGAGCAGTTACCAGGGAGGATGTAATTAAACAAATAGTAAAACTAAAACCAGACAAATCCCCAGGGCCGGATGAAGTGTTTGCCAGAGTGCTTAAAGAATGCAAAGAGGAGCTTTCCGAGCCACTGTCTACCATATTTAATAAATCAATAGAGTCAGGCAGAGTGCCAGTGTCATGGAAGGTAGCTAATGTGGTACCAATTTTTAGGAAAGGAGATAGATCACTTGCGTCAAACTATCGGCAAATTAGCCTAACGTCTATTGTGGGAAAGTTACTTGAATCGATAATTGCAAATACAATTCGTCTCCATCCTGAAAAACATAAATTAATAAATGAGTCGCAACATGGTTTTATAAATGACCGTTCATGTTTAACAAATTTGCTAACTTTTTATTCCAGCATAGTTGAGGCAGTTGATAGTGGTAAGGATTGTGATGTTGTGTACCTTGACTTTAGCAAAGTTTTTGATACAGTGCCACATGAAAGACTAATTAAAAAAATAGAAGCTCATGGTATTGGAGGTGCTATATTAAGTTGGATTAGGGCATGGCTATTCCAAAGGAAACAGAGAGTTAGTATAAATGGGGTTAAGTCAGAGTGGGATAATGTTAGTGGAGTACCTCAGGGCTCTGTCCTGGGACCTCTGTTGTTTATAATATATATAAATGATTTAGATTCAGGTTTGAGTAGCAACATTTGCAAATTTGCCGATGATACGAAAATCGGTAGGGAAATTAATTCGGAGGAGGACTCACTATCACTTCAAGTTATACAAGAGTTTACAAGAGTTTACATTCTTGTAAAGCCACTATTACGCGTAGCGTTTCGGGCAAGGTCCTTAACCCTAATTTCCCCGGAATACGACCCCGCCGAATCGTTTAACAACCAGGTACCCATTCACTGCTGGGTGAACAGAGGCTACAGTTAAGGATTGGCGCCCGGTCAATCCTCCCCGGCCAGGATAGATCAGTTGATCTAGATAGGGTTTTGAAATGGTCATAGGATTGGCAAATGCAGTTTAATGCTGATAAATGTAAAGTTCTGAGGCTAGGTAATGATGATAGAGTTACAAGATACGAGCTAGATGGTGTTGAGATTGCGAAGTCGGATTGCGAAAGGGATCTGGGAGTTATGATTAGTAAGAATTTAAAACAAAAGGATCAATGCATGAATGTTCGTAATAAGGCGAATAGGACACTGGGATTTATTAATCGAAGCGTTAGTAACAAGACACCTGGTGTGGTTCTCAAGCTATATCTTGCTCTTGTTAGGCCCCATTTAGATTATGCAGTTCAGTTTTGGTGCCATATTATAGAATGGATATAAATTCACTTGAACGTGTCGAACGTAGGATGACTAAGTTAATTCCCCAAATTAGAAATCTTTCATATGAAGAAAGATTAACAAAGCTTAAGTTGCCTTCACTGGAAAGGCGAAGAGTTAGGGGTGACATGATAGAGGTTTACAAGTGGATGAATGGACATAACAGGGGGAATATTAATAGGGTATTAAAAATATCAACACAAGACAGAACACGAAACAATGGGTATAAATTGGATAAGTTTAGATTTAGGACAGACTTGGGTAAATACTGGTTCAGTAACAGGGTTGTTGATTTGTGGAACCAATTGCCGCGTAACGTGGTGGATGTGGGGTCCCTCAACTGTTTCAAGCGTGGGTTGGACAAGTATATGAGTGGGATTGGGTGGTTATAGATAGGTGCTGCCTCGTATGGGCCAGTAGGCCTTCTGCAGTTACCTTTGTTCTTATGTTCTATACACCAGCACTAGCCCCTCGCCTCCCCATACACCAGCACTAGCCCCTCGCCTCCCCATACACCAGCACTAGCCCCTCGCCTCCCCATACACCACCACTAGCCCCTTGCCTCCCCATACATCACCACTAGCCCCTTGCCTCCCCATACACCACCACTAGCCCCTCGCCTCCCCATACACCACCACTAGCCCCTTGCCTCCCCATACACCAGCACTAGCCCATCGCCTCCCCATACACCAGCATTAGCCCCTTGCCTCCCCATACATCACCACTAGCCCCTTGCCTCCCCATACACCAGCACTAGCCCCTCGCCTCCCCATACACCACCATTAGTCCCTCGCCTTCCTATATACCAACACTAGCCCCTCGCCTCTCCATACACCAGCACTAGCCCCTCGCCTCCCCATACACCAGCATTAGCCCCTTGCCTCCCCATACATCACCACTAGCCCCTTGCCTCCCCATACACCAGCACTAGCCCCTCGCCTCCCCATACACCACCATTAGTCCCTCGCCTTCCTATATACCAACACTAGCCCCTCGCCTCCCCATACACCAGCACTAGCCCCTCGCCTCCCCATACACCACCACTAGCCCCTTGCCTCTCCATACACCACCACTAGCCCCTTGCCTCTCCATACACCACCACTAGCCCCTTGCCTCCCCATACATCACCACTAGCCCCTCGCCTTCCTATATACCAGCACTAGCCCCTTGCCTCCCCATACACCAGCACTAGCCCCTCGCCTCTCCATACACCAGCACTAGCCCCTTGCCTCCCCATACACCAGCATTAGCCCCTTGCCTCCCCATACACCACCATTAGTCCCTCGCCTTCCTATACACCAGCACTAGCCCCTCGCCTCTCCATACACCAGCACTAGCCCCTTGCCTCCCCATACACCAGCACTAGCCCCTTGCCTCCCCATACACCAGCACTAGCCCCTTGCCTCCCCATACACCAGCATTAGCCCCTTGCCTCCCCATACACCAGCACTAGCCCCTTGCCTCCCCATACACCAGCACTAGCCCTTTGTCTCCCCATACACCAGCACTAGCCCCTTGTCTCCCCATACACCAGCACTAGCCCCTTGCCTCCCCATACACCAGCACTAGCCCCTTGCCTCCCCATACACCAGCATTAGCCCCTTGCCTCCCCATACATCACCACTAGGCCCTTCCACTAGCCCCTTACCTCCCCATACACGAGCACTAGTCCCTCGCCTCCCCATACACCACCATTAGTCCCTCGCCTCCCCCATACACCAGCACTAGCCCCTCGCCTCCCCCACCCAGTACAAATGTTCCTAACTCAACATCTCTGGACCTTTATTACAGAGAAAATTGAATCTAATAATATATTAAAATATAAGTGTTTACTTACGATAATACTATCGGTGGAACACAAAATCATCTTCTTCTTGATAGTAGGTGCAATTTGCATGAAGGGTTTGTCCTCCTGGTGACTGCACTGACGACAAAATGGCCGCTGTGTTGATACTGGCAGCGGATGATGCTGTGATGTCACAGGTGAGGGCAGCACTGCGCATTTCCTCCCTCGACCCTTAATCGTTCCTTCGTATATATAATTGGGGAGACAATTTAATTATCATGTGTGGTGGAATGATTCGGCGCAAGTGTCACAATTTATATGTTTGTCCTGCACACTACCCCACATCCAGTGGGCAGCGGTGGATATAAAGGTTGAAAATCTCTTATATATGAAGTTATTTACTAAAGACAGTTAGCAAACAGGGGATATTTGGCTAAGTTTTCTGGTAGCAGATCATTTTGAATGAAATATTTAAACATCTTTGGAACATTTATTATAAAATTGTCTCTGAATTCATGTATCTTTTCGCACTTCATCACATAGTGACGGAGGGTGTGTGAATAATTTTGTTGACACAGTTTACATTTGGTCAGGTCAGGACAGAGTATCAGTATTGCTTAAGGCGTTGAGCTTTGCCTCAAGACGAAGCTTGGGCTGATCTCTAATTTGCTTCTTTGTTGGAAAGGGAGGGATTAAAATTGGAAAGGGTGTAATTTCCCACAGTGCAGGAAAGTGCTGTTGCTGTCTCTTGGTACAAAATATAGATCTGATACTGCTGAGTTCAGTTCCAGTTTTATTTATCCATTTGAAACAATGTTTACATTTAATAAAGAAATTCTCGAGGACTTCTGTGCAAGGGTTAGGATGAGCTAGCCTAAGCATTTTTATACCAATTTGACAGTTAAATTCAGTAACACGATAAACAACGCTCGGAATATTAAGTTCCTTCCTTATGTGAAGTATCTTTGTGGTACGAGGGGCACCCAAGGATTATCTTCATGACTTCGTTTTGCAATTTTTTAAGCGCTCCAAGCTTTCTTTCAGGCATCAAAGCAAGCAGAGGTGTAGCATAATCCACTAAAGATCCGATGTATACAAGGTAAATCATTTTGACCATTAGGAACATAAGAACAAAGGTAATTGCAGAAGACCTATTGGCCCATAGGCGGCAACTCCTATTTATAACCACCCAATCCCACTCATATATACATGTCCAACCCACACCTGAAACAATCGAGAGACCCCACCTCCACCACGTTGCGCGGTATAATTGGTTCCACAGATCAACAACCCTGTTATCAAACCAGTATTTACCCAAGTCTTTCCTAAATCTAAACTTAGATTTGGAAAGTCTAGATTTTGGATTTGGACACTGTATGGTTCTAAACAGGACCATACAGTGGCACCTCAAGGCCAAGGTAGCCTTGAGGTGCCACTGTATGGTCTTGTTAGACAACTGGGAACACTTCTATGGAAGAAATGAAATGTATGCTCGTGATGGGGTGCATCTATCGAGGGCTGGGGTTGTTGCTGTTGCGAACTCGTTGGAATCAGTGGTTAGAGGCATTTGTTTGGGTTTAAACTGTTTGTAGATAGTGGTATGGGAATTGATAGGGAGAAAGGAGGCAATAAAAGTATGTGTTTGTTGGAGAAACAAATTGGCAAAATGATCAGAGCAAGAGAAGGGCCTCAAAATAACAATTCACTTAGGGTATATTACACTAACAGTAGAAGTCTAAGAAACAAAATAAACGAGTTAAATGCTCTTGTCTGTACAGAAAAATAGATATTATTTCACTTACCGAAACGTGGATGAATGTAGAAAATAGAGAACTATTAGCTGAATATCAAATAAATGGATTTAAACTATTTCACACAGATAGATATATTAGACGAGGAGGAGGAGTAGCCATATATGATAGGGACAATTTGAAATGTAGTCTCAAAGAGGGAATCAAAACTGAGCCACACACAGAAACTATTTGGATAGAATTAAACGAAAAAGCAAATAATATTATAATAGGAGTTATATATAGGCCACCAAATTTAGACAGAATGGAAGCAAAGCATCTATGGGATGAAATATCTAGAGCATTTAGATTTAACAGTATTTATGTCATGGGTGACTTTAATTTTAGTGGAATAAACTGGGTGAACAAAACAGGGAATAATGAAGCAGAAGATTTTCTAGAATTAATTGACGATTGCTTTCTTACGCAACATATTAAGGAACCAACGCGGGGAAATAATATTTTAGATTTAGTGTTAACTAACAGGGAAACACAAATTAAGGAGATGGAAATAGGGAGTGAGCTATGGAACAGTGATCATAAAGAAATCAGATTTAGCATAGAATGGAATACATCTGTAGGAGAAAATTCTGTTAAAGTGCCTGATTTTCGAAAAGCTGATTTCAATAGCCTAAGAATTTTTTTGGGTCAAATAGATTGGAATGTCTTCGGGATGGGGTGTGGGCTAGACTTAAATCCAGCGACAGGTGACGGAAAAGGGGATTTCGATGTGGATTCAAAATATAACCTATTTAAAAATATTCTAAGCAAAGCCCAGGAATGTAGTATACCATATAAATTGAATAGATCGAATACTAATGATCCTAAGTGGATAACAAAGGATCTAAAGAACCTTATAGGTAAAAAGAGAGCATGGTACAAAAGGATTAAGAATGGGCAAGTTAGTTTGGAACAGGAATTCGTACAACTGGTTAGAAATGTTAAAAAAGAGATAAGGAAAGCAGAAAAAAACTACGAAGTTCGCATAGCAGGGCAAGCGAAGACAAATCCTAAAGGGTTTTTTCAGTTATATCGAACTAAGACTAGGGAAAGGATAGGTCCATTAAAAACTAAGACAGGTCAAATAACGGATAATGACGAGGAGATGAGTAGTATTTTTAATAAATATTTTGTATCTGTATTTACTAAAGAGGAACTTAACAATATGCCTTCAGCCGAACAAATATATGTGGGTGGGGACGAGGACAGGTTGACTAGTTTAGCAGTTACCAGGAAGGATGTTCTTAAACAAATAGTAAAACTAAAACCAAACATATTCCCAGGGCCGGATGAAGTGTTTGCCAGGGTACTTAAAGAATGCAAAGAGGAGCTTTCCGAGCCACTGTCTACCATATTTAATAAATCAATAGAGTTAGGTAGAGTGCCAGAGTTATGGAAAGTGGCTAATGTGATACCAGTTTTTAAGAAAGGAGATAGATCACTTGCGTCTAACTATCGACCAATTACCCTAACGTCTATTGTGGGAAAGTTACTGGAATCTATAATTGCAAATAAAATTCGTCTTCATCTTGAAAAACATAAATTAATAGGACGGTTTTTTTAATGGACGGGTTTATTAATCGAAGCGTCAGTCAGGCGCAGATAGTCTCAGTGAGAGGGTGTGTTAACCGGAGCTCCTGAGTGCTGTTATATTATCATAGCAATATGGAAGTTGTAGTGAAGGACCTGGTGACTCTAGTGGGAGCCCTGAGGACAGAGTTGGACTCTCTGCGGGAGGAGGTGCGTCAGCTGAAAGAACAACGAGAAGTAAGGAAGGAGGAGACCAGTAGTAAAGGGACCTCGTCTTGAAGAGTTGTGAAAGACAGGGTCCTTAAGAAGACTTTGATAAAGCCGCCTTCAAACGCGATAGCAACTTCTAATTCATTTGACGTTTTGGAGGACGAGTGCTGTGGTGAGACTGCGGATCGCGCAAAAGGGAAAGCAACGAAGAACAAGGAAGCGCAGGCCCCTCAGAGAGTAAAGGAAGTACCTAAGCAAACCTTAGTTGTGGGAGATTCCCAGATAAGTTATTTGGATAGAACGTTTTGTGCTAGAGATAGAGGGAACAGGTTAAGGGTTTGCTATCCCGGAGCTGGCATTGGTGATATTATAAACAACATGAATGATATTATGGCTGGAAATGGGAACAATCCCATTATTTGCATTAGCGTGGGAGGAAATGATGTTGGTCGAGTTAGGAGTGAGGAACTGATTCAGAGGTATAAAACAGCCATAGAATTAGCTAGGAGCAAGGGAGGAATCCCGATCATATGTGGCATTCTTCCAAGAAAGGGAGTGGGAATGAATGGATATCGAGGGCACATGGTGTCAATTGCCGGCTGGAAAGATATTGCAAATCAAATGCAATATCTTTCATAGACAACTGGGAACACTTCTATGGAAGAAATTAAATGTATGCTCGTGATGGGGTGCATCTATCGAGAGCTGGGGTTGTTGCTGTTGCGAACTCGCTAGAAGAAGTGGTTAGAGGTGTTTGTTTGGGTTTAAACTGTTAGTAGATAGAGGTATGGGAATTGATTTGGAGGAAGGAGGTAATAAAAGTATGTGTTTGTGGGAGAAAGGAATTGGCAAAATGATCAGGGAAAGAGAAGGGCCTCAAAATAACAATTCACTTAGGGTATATTACACTAACAGTAGAAGTCTAAGAAATAAAATTAACGAATTAAATGCTCTTGTCTGCACAGAAAAAATAGATATTATTGCACTTACCGAAACGTGGATGAATGTAGAAAATTGAGAACTATTAGCTGAATATCAAATATATGGATTTAAACTATTTCACACAGATAGATATATTAGACGAGGAGGTGGAGTAGCCATATATGTTAGGGACAATTTGAAACGTAGTCTCAAAGAGGGAATCAAAACTGAGCCACACACAGAAACTATTTGGATAGAATTAAACGAAAAAGCAAATAATATTATAATAGGAGTTATATATAGGCCACCAAATTTAGACAGAATGGAAGCAAAGCACCTATGGGATGAAATATCTAGAGCATCTTGATCTAACAGTATTTATGTCATGGGTGACTTTAATTTTAGCGGAATAAACTGGTTGAACAAAACAGGGAATAGTGAAGCAGAAGATTTTCTAGAATTAATTGACGATTGCTTTCTTACGCAACACATTAAGGAACCAACACGGGAAAATAATATTTTAGATTTAGTGTTAACTAACAGGGAAACACAAATTAATGACATCGAAATAGGGAGTGAGCTAGGGAACAGTGATCACAAAGAAATCAGATTTAGCATAGAATGGAATAGACCAGTAGGAGAAAATTCTGTTAAAGTGCCAGATTTTCGAAAAGCTGATTTTAATAGCCTAAGAAATTTTTTGGGTCAAATTGATTGGAAAGTCTTGGGTATGGGGTGTGGGCCGGTCTTGGAGCGAGACATGAACCCAGCGATAGGTGACTTAAATGGGGATTTCGATGTGGATTCAATATATAATTTATTTATGAATATTCTAAACAAAGCACAGGAACGTAGTATACCATACAAATTGAATAGATCGAATACTAATGACCCAAAGTGGATAACAAATAATTTGAAGAACCTTATAGGTAAAAAGAGAGCTTGGTACAAAAGGATTAAAAATGGGGAGGTCACTTTAGAACAGGAATTCGTACAACTGGTTAGAAATGTTAAAAAAGAGATAAGGAAAGCAAAAAGAAACTATGAAGTTCGCATAGCAGGTTAAGCAAAGACAAATCCTAAAGGGTTTTTTCAGTTATATCGTACTAAGACTAGGGAAAGGATAGGTCCATTAAAAACAGAGACAGATCAAATAACAGATAGTGATGAAGAGATGAGTAGTATTTTTAATAAATATTTTGTATCTGTATTTACTAAAGAGGAACTTAACAATATGCCTTCAGCCAAACAAGTCTATCTGGGTGGGGACAAGGACAGGTTGACGAGTTTAGCAGTTACCAGGGAGGATGTTCTTAAACAAATAGTAAAACTCAAACCAAACAAATCCCCAGGGCCGGATGAAGTGTTTGCCAGGGTGCTTAAAGAATGCAAAGAGGAGCTTTGTGACCCACTGTCAACCATATTTAATAAATCAATAGAGTCAGGCAGAGTGCCAGAGTTTTGGAAAGTTGCTAATGTGATACCAGTTTTTAAGAAAGGAGATAGATCACTTGCGTCTAACTATCGACCAATTAGCCTAACATCTATTGTGGGAAAGTTACTCGAATCTATAATAGCAAATAAAATTCGTCTTCATCTTGAAAAACATAAATTAATAATTGAGTCGCAACATGGTTTTATAAATGGCCGTTCATGTTTAACAAATTTGTTATCTTTTTATTCTAGCATAGTTGAGGCAGTTGATAGTGGTAAGGATTGTGATGTTGTGTACCTTGACTTTAGCAAAGCTATTGATACAGTGCAACATGAAAGACTGATTAAAAAGATAGAGTCTCATGGTATTGGGGGTGCTATATTAAGCTGGATTAGGGCATGGCTATACCAAAGGAAACAGAGAGTTAGTTTAAATGGAATCAAGTCAGAGTGGGAAAATGTTGTAAGTGGAGTGCCTCAAGGCTCTGTCCTGGGACCTCTGTTGTTTATAATATATATAAATGATTTAGATTCAGGTTTGAGTAGCAACATTTGCCAATTTGCCGATGATACGAAAATCGGTAGGGAAATTAATTCGGAGGAGGACTCACTATCACTTCAAGTTGATATTATCATAGCAATATGGAAGTTGTAGTGAAGGACCTGGTGACTCTAGTGGGAGCCCTGAGGACAGAGTTGGACTCTCTGCGGGAGGAGGTGCGTCAGCTTAAAAAACAACGAGAAGTAACGAAGGAGGAGACCAGCAGTAAAGGGACCTCGTCTTGGAGAGTTGCGAAAGACAGGGGCCTTAAGAAGACTTTGATAAAGCCGCCTTCAAACGCCATAGCAACTTCAAATTCATTTGACGTTTTGGAGGACGAGTGCTGTGGAGAGACTGTGGATCGCGCAAAAGGGAAAGCAACGAAGAGAAAGGAAGCGCAGGCCCCTCAGAAAGTAAAGGAAGTACCTAAGCAAACATTAGTTGTGGGAGATTCCCAGATAAGGTATTTGGATAGAACGTTTTGTGCTAGAGATAGGGGGAACAGGTTAAGAGTTTGCTATCCCGGAGCTGGCATTGGTGATATTATAAACAACATGAATGATATTATGGCTGGTAATGGGAACAATCCCATTATTTGCATTAGCGTGGGAGGAAATGATGTTGGTCGAGTCAGGAGTGAGGAACTGATTCAGAGGTATAAAACAGCCATAGAGTTAGTTAGGAGCAAGGGAGGAATCCCGATCATATGTGGCATTCTTCCAAGAAAGGGAGTGGGAAATGAATGGATATCGAGGGCACTTGGTGTCAATTGCCGGCTGGAAAGATATTGCAAATCAAATGCAATATCTTTCATAGACAACTGGGAACACTTCTATGGAAGAAATGAAATGTATGCTCGTGATGGGGTGCATCTATCGAGAGCTGGGGTTGTTGCTGTTGCGAACTCGCTAGAAGAAGTGGTTAGAGGTGTTTGTTTGGGTTTAAACTGTTAGTAGATAGAGGTATGGGAATTGATTTGGAGGAAGGAGGTAATAAAAGTATGTGTTTGTGGGAGAAAGGAATTGGCAAAACGATCAGGGAAAGAGAAGGTCCGCAAAATAACAATTCACTTAGGGTATATTACACTAACAGTAGAAGTCTAAGAAATAAAATTAACGAATTAAATGCTCTTGTCTGCACAGAAAAAATAGATATTATTGCACTTACCGAAACGTGGATGAATGTAGAAAATAGAGAACTATTAGCTGAATATCAAATATATGGATTTAAACTATTTCACACAGATAGATATATTAGACGAGGAGGTGGAGTAGCCATATATGTTAGGGACAATTTGAAATGTAGTCTCAAAGAGGGAATCAAAACAGAGCCACACACAGAAACTATTTGGATTGAATTAAACGAAAAAGCTAATAATATTATAATAGGAGTAATATATAGGCCACCAAATTTAGACAGAATGGAAGCAAAGCATCTATGGGATGAAATATCTAGAGCATCTAGATCTAACAGTATTTATGTCATGGGTGACTTTAATTTTAGCGGAATAAACTGGTTGAACAAAACAGGGAATAGTGAAGCAGAAGATTTTCTAGAATTAATTGACGATTGCTTTCTTACGCAACACATTAAGGAACCAACACGGGAAAATAATATTTTAGATTTAGTGTTAACTAACAGGGAAACGCAAATTAATGACATCGAAATAGGGAGTGAGCTAGGGAGCAGTGATCACAAAGAAATCAGATTTAGCATAGAATGGAATAGACCAGTAGGAGAAAATTCTGTTAAAGTGCCAGATTTTCGAAAAGCTGATTTTAATAGCCTAAGAAATTTTTTGGGTCAAATTGATTGGAAAGTCTTGGGTATGGGGTGGGGGCCGGTCTTGGAGCGAGACATGAACCCAGCGATAGGTGACTTAAATGGGGATTTCGATGTGGATTCAATATATAACTTATTTAAGAATATTCTAAACAAAGCACAGGAACGTAGTATACCATACAAATTGAATAGATCGAATACTAATGACCCAAAGTGGATAACAAAGAATTTGAAGAACCTTATAGGTAAAAAGAGAGCTTGGTACAAAAGGATTAAAAATGGGGAGGTCACTTTAGAACAGGAATTCGTACAACTGGTTAGAAATGTTAAAAAAGAGATAAGGAAAGCAAAAAGAAACTATGAAGTTCGCATAGCAGGGCAAGCAAAGACAAATCCTAAAGGGTTTTTTCAGTTATATCGTACCAAGACTAGGGAAAGGATAGGTCCATTAAAAACTGAGACAGGTCAAAAAACAGATAGTGATGAAGAGATGAGTAGTATTTTTAATAAATATTTTGTATCTGTATTTACTAAAGAGGAACTTAACAATATGCCTTCAGCCGAACAAGTCTATGTGGGTGGGGACGAGGACAGGTTGACGAGTTTAGCAGTTACCAGGGAGGATGTTCTTAAACAAATAGTAAAACTCAAACCAAACAAATCCCCAGGGCCGGATGAAGTGTTTGCCAGGGTGCTTAAAGAATGCAAAGAGGAGCTTTGTGACCCACTGTCAACCATATTTAATAAATCAATAGAGACAGGCAGAGTGCCAGAGTTTTGGAAAGTTGCTAATGTGATACCAGTTTTTAAGAAAGGAGATAGATCACTTGCGTCTAACTATCGACCAATTAGCCTAACGTCTATTGTGGGAAAGTTACTCGAATCTATAATAGCAAATAAAATTCGTCTTCATCTTGAAAAACATAAATTAATAATTGAGTCGCAACATGGTTTTATAAATGGCCGTTCATGTTTAACAAATTTGTTATCTTTTTATTCTAGCATTGTTGAGGCAGTTGATAGTGGTAAGGATTGCGATGTTGTATACCTTGACTTTAGCAAAGCTTTTGATACAGTGCCACATGAAAGACTGATTAAAAAGATAGAGTCTCATGGTATTGGGGGTGCTATATTAAGCTGGATTAGGGCATGGCTATACCAAAGGAAACAGAGAGTTAGTATAAATGGAATCAAGTCAGAGTGGGAAAATGTTGTAAGTGGAGTGCCTCAAGGCTCTGTCCTGGGACCTCTGTTGTTTATAATATATATAAATGATTTAGATTCAGGTTTGAGTAGCAACATTTGCAAATTTGCCGATGATACGAAAATCGGTAGGGAAATTAATTCGGAGGAGGACTCACTATCACTTCAAGTTGATCTAGATAGGGTTTTGAAATGGTCAAAGGATTGGCAGATGCAGTTTAATGCTGATAAATGTAAAGTTCTGAGGTTAGGTAATGATGATAGAGTTACAAGATACGAGCTAGATGGTGTTGTGATTGCGAAGTCGGATTGCGAAAGGGATCTGGGAGTTATGATTAGTAAGAATTTAAAACAAAAGGATCAATGCATAAATGTTCGTAATAAGGCAAATCGGACACTTGGATTTATTAATCACAGCGTTAGTAACAAGACACCTGGTGTGGTTCTCAAGCTATATCTTGCTCTAGTTAGGCCCCATTTAGATTATGCAGTTCAGTTTTGGTCGCCATATTATAGAATGGATATAAATTCACTTGAACGTGTCCAGCGTAGGATGACTAAGTTAATTCCCCAAATTAGAAATCTTTCATATGAAGAAAGATTAACAAAGCTTAAGTTGCATTCACTGGAAAGGCGAAGAGTTAGGGGTGACATGATAGAGGTTTACAAGTGGATGAATGGACATAACCGGGGGGATATTAATAGGGTATTAAAAGTATCAACACAGGACAGAACACGAAACAATGGGTATAAATTGGATAAGTTTAGATTTAGGAAAGACTTGGGTAAATACTGGTTCAGTAACAGGGTTGTTGATTTGTGGAACCAATTGCCGCGTAACATTGTGGAGGTGGGGTCCCTCGATTGTTTCAAGCACGGGTTGGACAAGTATATGAGTGGGATTGGGTGGTTATAGAATAGGAGCTGCCTCGTATGGGCCAACAGGCCTTCTGCAGTTGCCTTTGTTCTTATGTTCTTATGTTCTTATCTAGATAGGGTTTTGAAATGGTCAAAGGATTGGCAGATGCAGTTTAATGCTGATAAATGTAAAGTTCTGAGGTTAGGTAATGATGATAGAGTTACAAGATACGAGCTAGATGGTGTTGAGATTGTGAAGTCGGATTGCGAAAGGGATCTGGGAGTTATGATTAGTAAGAATTTAAAACAAAATGATCAATGCATAAATGTTCGTAATAAGGGAAATCGGACACTTGGATTTATTAATTGCAGCGTTAGTAACAAGACACCTGGTGTGGTTCTCAAGCTATATCTTGCTCTAGTTAGGCCCCATTTCGATTATGCAGTTTAGTTTTGGTCGCCATATTATAGAATGGATATAAATTCACTTGAACGTGTCCAGCGTAGGATGACTAAGTTAATTCCCCAAATTAGAAATCTTTCATATGAAGAAAGATTAACAAAGCTTAAGTAGCATTCACTGGAAAGGCGAAGAGTTAGGGGTGACATGATAGAGGTTTACAAGTGGGTGAATGGACATAACAAAGGGGATATTAATAGAGTATTAAAAGTATCAACACAAGACAGAACACGAAACAATGGGTATAAATTGGATAAGTTTAGATTTAGGAAAGACTTGGGTAAATACTGGTTCAGTAACAGGGTTGTTGATTTGTGGAACCAATTACCGCATAATGCGGTGGAGGTGGGGTCCCTCGATTGTTTCAAGCGCGGGTTGGACAAGTATATGAGTGGGATTGGGTGGTTATAAATAGGAGCTGCCTCGTATGGGCCAATAGGCCTTCTGCAGTTGCCTTTGTTCTTATGTTCTTAATAATTGAGTCGCAACATGGTTTTATAAATGGCCGTTCATGTTTAACAAATTTGTTATCTGTTTATTCTAGCATAGTTGAGGCAGTTGATAGTGGTAAGGATTGTAATGTTGTGTACCTTGACTTTAGCAAAGCTTTTGATACAGTGCCACATGAAAGACTGATTTAAAAGATAGAGGCTCATGGTATTGGGGGTGCTATATTAAGCTGGATTAGGGCATGGCTATACCAAAGAAAACAGAGAGTTAGTATAAATGGAGTCAAGTCAGAGTGGGAAAATGTTGTAAGTGGAGTGCTTCAGGGCTCTGTCCTGGGACCTCTGTTGTTTATCATTTTATAAACTTTAATGACTTTGGGTGACTTTAATTTTAGCGGAATAAACTGGTTGAACAAAACAGGGAATAGTGAAGCAGAAGATTTTCTAGAATTAATTGACGATTGCTTTCTTACGCAACACATTAAGGAACCAACACGGGAAAATAATATTTTAGATCTAGTGTTAACTAACAGGGAAACGCAAATTAATGACATCGAAATAGGGAGTGAGCTAGGGAGCAGTGATCACAAAGAAATCAGATTTAGCATAGAATGGAATAGACCAGTAGGAGAAAATTCTGTTAAAGTGCCAGATTTTCGAAAAGCTGATTTTAATAGCCTAAGAAATTTTTTGGGTCAAATTGATTGGAAAGTCTTGGGTATGGGGTGTGGGCCGGTCTTGGAGCGAGACATGAACCCAGCGATAGGTGACTTAAATGGGGATTTCGATGTGGATTCAATATATAACTTATTTAAGAATATTCTAAACAAAGCACAGGAACGTAGTATACCATACAAATTGAATAGATCGAATACTAATGACCCAAAGTGGATAACAAAGAATTTGAAGAACCTTATAGGTAAAAAGAGAGCTTGGTACAAAAGGATTAAAAATGGGGAGGTCACTTTAGAACAGGAATTCGTACAACTGGTTAGAAATGTTAAAAAAGAGATAAGGAAAGCAAAAAGAAACTATGAAGTTTGCATAGCAGGGCAAGCAAAGACAAATCCTAAAGGGTTTTTTCAGTTATATCGTACTAGGACTAGGGAAAGGATAGGTCCATTAAAAACTGAGACAGGTCAAATAACAGATAGTGATGAAGAGATGAGTAGTATTTTTAATAAATATTTTGTATCTGTATTTACTAAAGAGGAACTTAACAATATGCCTTCAGCCGAACAAGTTTATGTGGGTGGGGACGAGGACAGGTTGACGAGTTTAGCAGTTACCAGGGAGGATGTTCTTAAACAAATAGTAAAACTCAAACCAAACAAATCCCCAGGGCCGGATGAAGTGTTTGCCAGGGTGCTTAAAGAATGCAAAGAGGAGCTTTGTGACCCACTGTCAACCATATTTAATAAATCAATAGAGTCAGGCAGAGTGCCAGAGTTTTGGAAAGTTGCTAATGTGATACCAGTTTTTAAGAAAGGAGATAGATCACTTGCGTCTAACTATCGACCAATTAGCCTAACGTCTATTGTGGGAAAGTTACTCGAATCTATAATAGCAAATAAAATTCGTCTTCATCTTGAAAAACATAAATTAATAATTGAGTCGCAACATGGTTTTATAAATGGCCGTTCATGTTTAACAAATTTGTTATCTTTTTATTCTAGCATTGTTGAGGCAGTTGATAGTGGTAAGGATTGCGATGTTGTATACCTTGACTTTAGCAAAGCTTTTGATACAGTGCCACATGAAAGACTGATTAAAAAGATAGAGTCTCATGGTATTGGGGGTGCTATATTAAGCTGGATTAGGGCATGGCAATACCAAAGGAAACAGAGAGTTAGTATAAATGGAATCAAGTCAGAGTGGGAAAATGTTGTAAGTGGAGTGCCTCAAGGCTCTGTCCTGGGACCTCTGTTGTTTATAATATATATAAATGATTTAGATTCAGGTTTGAGAAGCAACATTTGCAAATTTGCCGATGATACGAAAATCGGTAGGGAAATTAATTCGGAGGAGGACTCACTATCACTTCAAGTTGATCTAGATAGGGTTTTGAAATGGTCAAAGGATTGGCAGATGCAGTTTAATGCTGATAAATGTAAAGTTCTGAGGTTAGGTAATGATGATAGAGTTACAAGATACGAGCTAGATGGTGTTGTGATTGCGAAGTCGGATTGCGAAAGGGATCTGGGAGTTATGATTAGTAAGAATTTAAAACAAAAGGATCAATGCATAAATGTTCGTAATAAGGCAAATCGGACACTTGGATTTATTAATCGCAGCGTTAGTAACAAGACACCTGGTGTGGTTCTCAAGCTATATCTTGCTCTAGTTAGGCCCCATTTAGATTATGCAGTTCAGTTTTGGTCGCCATATTATAGAGTGGATATAAATTCACTTGAACGTGTCCAGCGTAGGATGACTAAGTTAATTCCCCAAATTAGAAATCTTTCATATGAAGAAAGATTAACAAAGCCTAAGTTGCATTCACTGGAAAGGCGAAGAGTTAGGGGTGACATGATAGAGGTTTACAAGTGGATGAATGGACATAACCGGGGGGATATTAATAGGGTATTAAAAGTATCAACACAGGACAGAACACGAAACAATGGATATAAATTGGATAAGTTTAGATTTAGGAAAGACTTGGGTAAATACTGGTTCAGTAACAGTGTTGTTGATTTGTGGAACCAATTGCCGCGTAACATTGTGGAGGTGGGGTCCCTCGATTGTTTCAAGCACGGGTTGGACAAGTATATGAGTGGGATTGGGTGGTTATAGAATAGGAGCTGCCTCGTATGGGCCAATAGGCCTTCTGCAGTTACCTTTGTTCTTATGTTCTTAATATATATAAATGATTTAGATTCAGGTTTGAGTAGCAACATTTGCAAATTTGCCGATGATACGAAAATCTGTAGGGAAATTAATTCGGAGGAGGACTCACTATCTCTTCAAGTTGATCTAAATAGGGTTTTGAAATGGTCATTAGATTGGCAGATGCAGTTTAATGCTGATAAATGTAAAGTTCTGTGGCTAGGTAATGATGATAGAGTTACAAGATACGAGCTAGATGGTGTTGAGATTGCGAAGTCGGATTGCGAAAGGGATCTGGGAGTTATGACTAGTAAGAATTTAAAACAAAAGGATCAATGCATGAATGTTCGTAATAAGGCAAATAGGACACTGGGGTTTATTAATCGAACCGTTAGTAACAAGACACCTGGTGTGGTTCTTCAACTATATCTAGCTCTGGTTAGGCCCCATTTAGATTATGCAGTTCAGTTTTGGTCGCCGTACTATAGAATGGATATAAATTCTCTTGAACGTGTCTAGCATAGGATCTTCTTATCTCGAGGTTATCTTGAGTTGATTTCGGGGCTTTGTTTTAAGTGTCTCCCCGCAGCCCGGTCCTCGACCAGGCCTCCAGCCCCAGGAAGCAGCCCGTGACAGCTGACTAACTCCCAGGTACCTATTTACTGCTAGGTAACAGGGGCATAGGGTGAAAGAAACTCTGCCCATTGTTTCTCGCCGGCGCCTGGGATCAAACCCAGGACCACAGGATCACAAATCCAGTGTGCTGTCCGCTCGGCCGACTAGCTCCCTGACTAAGGATTAACAGGATGACTAAGTTAATTCCCCAAATTAGAAATCTTTCATATGAAGAAAGATTAACAAAGCTTAAGTTGCATTCACTGGAAAGGCGAAGAGTTAGGGGTGACATGATGGAGGTTTACAAGTGGATGAATGGACATAACAAAGGGGATATTAATAGGGCATTAAAAGTATCAACACAAGACAGAACACGAAACAATGGGTATAAATTGGATAAGTTTAGATTTAGGAACAACTTGGGTAAATACTGGTTCAGTAACAGGGTTGTTGATTTGTGGAACCAATTGCCGCATAATGCGGTGGGGTCCCTCGATTGTTTCAAGCGTGGGTTGGACATGTATATGACTGAGATTGGGTGGTTATAAATAGGAGCTGCCTCGTATGGGCCAATAGGCCTTCTGCAGGTGCATTTGTTCTTATGTTCTTAAGGTTGTTGTTGTTGTTAAAGATTTAGCTACTCAAGACGAAGTGTCCACGTAGCACGGACTATGGTGAGCCCGTAATTGAGTTTGGTTATATATGATAACCTTTTTCCTGTGATATTTGGGTCTAAGTTTAAAATGGAGGAGAGGACTTCTCCTTTTTCCCTGTGCACTGGTTTTAATCTTGTTTTATTAACATTATCTTGGTGGCGGATGTAGATGCAGAATACTCACTAATGAGTCCCATTCCTCAACAGCTTTTCTAATCATTGTAGTTGCGGTGGAATGTGCATCTAATGCAGCTGCTGTCGTTGGATTAATGTTGAGTTTGATGCGCAGGGGTTCAGTAGCTTCACATTCCAGTAAGTAGTGCAACAGTGGCGCCTCTGCTTCAGTTTCACAGATGTGACACTCTTTAACTATTGGGTTCATTACCTCCCAGCAGCACTTGTAACCAAGTCTGAGTCTGTGTATGGCAACTGCAATGTCTCTGGATATATTTTTGCTAGGCTTGAAAGAGGAGTAACCAGTGGCTTGTTCGTACCATATCGCAGTGGATCTTCCTTCCGCTACTTTGGCTCTGTGGCGACTTTTGATAGTTGAGAATATTTTCTTCTTGATTTACTCCTTTATCTGTGAGAAACATGGAGGTATTTGAACCTGTACAACAGGTAGAGCAGTGGCAGTTTTTGCTAGTGAGTCTGCCTTTTCATTACCATCTATGCCAATGTGACTTGGTATCCAATTTAGGGTGATTGACAGCCCTCGATTATGGGCATCGTTTCCTATATGTTGAATTTCTGTGAGGAGTTGTATATTATCTCTGTGCTGACTGGATAACAATGTCTGGAGCGAAGATTTAGAGTCTGTATGAATGATGACATCATGTAAATTTTTCTCAATTGTATAGTTTATTGCCTCCTTCAGGGCATATAATTCTGTTTGCAATGTTGAGCACCCACTAATCACGCTCCAGTAAGCCTCATGGTTTGTAGTGTAAACTGCTGCCCCAGCAGAACCTTTTTCTTGATCAACTGATCCGTCTGTGAAGATGTGAGTCGTTGTGGGTCTAGAGATAGTTTCCATTTGTGGCTCTATTACTTCCTTGAGCCTCTGCGGGTCACATGCTGATTTTTAAACTGGTAATCTTTCAATGATTATCTTTAGATTCGATTCTTCCCATGGAGGAGGCTGTCGAAAGTGTTGATATGGTCTATCTTCCCCTTTGTTTTTAATGGTTCATTTCATGTCCATTTTCTCTAAAATCTTTACCACATTATCCATCCATGAGCTTGTTCTATACTGTAGGTTTTTCTGAAAGGATCTCTGTATGCTGTCTTTGATTGACAGTCTGGCGGTTGTTCACTGAGGGATAAGAGCAGGAGCAGCATAGTCGATGAGTGACCTAACTGCTTGAACGTAGTACATTTTGAGTACTGGTAGAGATGCACCCTCTCTAAGACTGGTCAGAGAGCGCAAAGCCGAGTTTCTGGCTTTACAGCGTTGCCGAAGATATTCAATTTCTTGAGTGAATTTCAACTGGTTGTCTATTATGACTCCTAGGTATTGAAAAGAGGTAACCCACTCAATTTCTTGTCCTTGTATTGCCAGTCTGATATCTTGAGTTCTCATTTTAACGGCCATTGCTTTTGTTTTATTGCTGTTTATTTTCACTGCTATGCGTTCCGCTTCCCTGCTGATAATATCTAGGCATTTTTGTGCATGGTTCCTTGCACCTTTGCCATTGATGATGACCACAAACTCGTCTGCATAGTTAAGAAGTTTGGCTTTTGGTAGCTTGAGCTTCATGAATTGTTCCATGAGACAGTTGAAGAGGAAGGGGCTTAGTATTCCTCCCTGCGGAGTTCCATTTTCCAGCCTCTTTGAGGTCGATGTTTTTCCTTGGAATTTGACTTTAGCTTCTCGGTTAAGCAGGCTTCCTTTGGCAAAAGCAAGAGCGTGTCCTTTGATTTCCTTATCCACAAGGCAGCACAGTGTAGCTGGAGCACTGGCTAACTCGAAGGTTTTTTCAAGGTCTAGAAAAATAAGGATTCCAGGTTTGTCATTGATTTTATCGAGGAGGGAGGTAAGGTATTTATTAAGGTATTTGATATATTATATTAAGGTATTAAGGTATTATTAAGGAGGTATTCTTAAGGTATTTGAATCTGTTTACATAGTCAAGCTGGGAGCCATCAGACAGTTGTATCTTGCGAACACCTCACTGCCTGGGTGGGCGCCGATATAGTATCTTTGTTTTCTTTCCTGAGATGACTAAACCTAGGTCTTGACATGAGTCTAATACAAAGTTAAGAGTGTTCTGCGTGTTAGCATACTCAGTGGTGTGTATCATTATATTATCAGCATACCCAGTGGTGTGTATCATTATATCATCAGCATACCCAGTGCTGTGTATCATTATATCATCAGCATACCCAGTGCTGTGTATCTATATTCAAATTAAAATTCAAAATTCAAATTCAAATGTTTATTCAGGTAAAGTACATACATACAAGGTGTGATACAAATATTGATGAATTTATAGATAGAGCTAGTACATACAATGCCTAAAGCCACTATTATGCAAAGCGTTTCGGGCAGGAAAAACACTAAGGACTAAAACTTAATACTAGTTGAGATTAAAGTATAAAATGTGTTGAGAAAATATAACAATAAAAAAGGGGGAACATGGCAGAAAAACAGCAAAAAATACAATTTGGTCGACAAACAGCATTGTTTAAAAATAGCAGACATGGGTTGACATTATAGGGGTTACAGGGAGTTAATTAGGTAGTGCTTAGTTTTTATCGTAAACTGGTTGAGAGAGGTACAGTCTTTAACATGATTGGGAAGGTCATTCCACATTCTGGGTCCCTTGATTTGAAGAGCATTTCTAGTTTGATTAAGTCGTACTCTTGGAATATCAAAAAGGTATTTGTTTCTGGTGTTGTGCTCATGGGTTCTGTTACAGCCTTCAATGAAACTTTTAAGGTCAGGACTGACATTACAGTTCAGCGTTTATATTTATATATATATATATATATATATATATATATATATATATATATATATATATATATATATATATATATATATATATATATATATATATATATATATATATATATATATTATTAAATATGACCGAAAAAGTAAGATTAATAATTCTAACACGAATTTTCTCAATCTTTCGTACATTACGCTTCACTGTTGGAGGTAAATCAAAAATCACTTCTCCAAAATTCATTTTTATTTCTAGTCTGACGCGACACGGGCGCGTTTCGTAAAACTTATTACATTTTCAAAGACTTCACAAATACACAACTGATTAGAACTTACGTATCTCTGATTTTATATCTACATTTGAGTGAGGTGGGAGGGGTGATGTGGCATTAACACAAGACAGAACAAGAGGGGATATTAATAGGGCATTAAAAGTATCAACACAAGACAGAACAGAAACAATGGGTATTGAATAGAAGTGTTTGTAGAAAGCCTATTGGTCCATATTTCTTGATGCTTGTGTTAATGCCACATCACCCCTCCCACCTCAATCAAATGTAGATATAAAATCAGAGAACATAAGTTCTAATCAGTTGTGTATTTGTGAAGTCTTTGAAAATGTAATAAGTTTTACGAAACGCGCCCGTGTCGCGTCAGACTAGAAATAAAAATCAATTTTGGAGAAGTGATTTTTGATTTACCTCCAGCAGTGAAGCGTAATGTACGAAAGATTGAGAAAATTCGTGTTAGAATTATTAATCTTACTTTTTCGGTCATATTTAATAATATATGTCTACAGGAAAGACTGCTACCAAAATATACTAATATATATATATATATATATATATATATATATATATATATATATATATATATATATATATATATATATATATATATATATATATATATATATATATATATATATATATATATATATATATTATTAAATATGACCGAAAAAGTAAGATTAATAATTCTAACACGAATTTTCTCAATCTTTCGTACATTACGCTTCACTGTTGGAGGTAAATCAAAAATCACTTCTCCAAAATTCATTTTTATTTCTAGTCTGACGCGACACGGGCGCGTTTCGTAAAACTTATTACATTTTCAAAGACTTCACAAATACACAACTGATTAGAACTTACGTATCTCTGATTTTATATCTACATATATATATATATATATATATATATATATATATATATATATATATATATATATATATATATATATACAATCTTTGGACAACACCCACCAGTGGGACTCGAACCCAGAAAGCACAACTACCTTCCAGTAGCTGGCATAACTAGTATGCTTTAACCCACTACGCCATCAGACCTTACAAAAGAAGTATATAGTTCGAGATATATATCTCAAACATCTCCACCTCCCGAAGGCACCAGATGAGTGAGGGGTCAGTCTGCATTTTTCGTCAAGCCACTGTCAATGTGAGAGAACTCGTGTCCAGCTTATAAGCCTATACTTGCATAAACCACAAGTGAAGATTAACAATCTTTGGACAACACCCACCAGTGGGACTCGAACCCAGAAAGCACAACTACCTTCCAGTAGCTGGCATAACTAGTATGCTTTAACCCACTACGCCATCAGACCTTACAAAAGAAGTAGATAGTTCGAGATATATATCTCAAACATCTCCACCTCCCGAAGGCACCAGATGAGTGAGGGGTCAGTCTGCATTTTTCGTCAAGCCACTGTCAATGTGAGAGAACTCGTGTCCAGCTTATAAGCCTATACTTGCATAAACCACAAGTGAAGATTAACAATCTTTGGACAACACCCACCAGTGGGACTCGAACCCAGAAAGCACAACTACCTTCCAGTAGCTGGCATAACTAGTATGCTTTAACCCACTACGCCATCAGACCTTACAAAAGAAGTAGATAGTTCGAGATATATATCTCAAACATCTCCACCTCCCGAAGGCACCAGATGAGTGAGGGGTCAGTCTGCATTTTTCGTCAAGCCACTGTCAATGTGAGAGAACTCGTGTCCAGCTTATAAGCCTATACTTGCATAAACCACAAGTGAAGATTAACAATCTTTGGACAACACCCACCAGTGGGACTCGAACCCAGAAAGCACAACTACCTTCCAGTAGCTGGCATAATTAGTATGCTTTAACCCACTACGCCATCAGACCTTACAAAAGAAGTAGATAGTTCGAGATATATATCTCAAACATCTCCACCTCCCGAAGGCACCAGATGAGTGAGGGGTCAGTCTGCATTTTTCGTCAAGCCACTGTCAATGTGAGAGAACTCGTGTCCAGCTTATAAGCCTATACTTGCATAAACCACAAGTGAAGATTAACAATCTTTGGACAACACCCACCAGTGGGACTCGAACCCAGAAAGCACAACTACCTTCCAGTAGCTGGCATAACTAGTATGCTTTAACCCACTACGCCATCAGACCTTACAAAAGAAGTAGATAGTTCGAGATATATATCTCAAACATCTCCACCTCCCGAAGGCACCAGATGAGTGAGGGGTCAGTCTGCATTTTTCGTCAAGCCACTGTCAATGTGAGAGAACAAGTGTCCAGCTTATAAGCCTATACTTGCATAAACCACAAGTGAAGATTAACAATCTTTGGACAACACCCACCAGTGGGACTCGAACCCAGAAAGCACAACTACCTTCCAGTAGCTGGCATAACTAGTATGCTTTAACCCACTACGCCATCAGACCTTACAAAAGAAGTAGATAGTTCGAGATATATATCTCAAACATCTCCACCTCCCGAAGGCACCAGATGAGTGAGGGGTCAGTCTGCATTTTTCGTCAAGCCACTGTCAATGTGAGAGAACTCGTGTCCAGCTTATAAGCCTATACTTGCATAAACCACAAGTGAAGATTAACAATCTTTGGACAACACCCACCAGTGGGACTCGAACCCAGAAAGCACAACTACCTTCCAGTAGCTGGCATAACTAGTATGCTTTAACCCACTACGCCATCAGACCTTACAAAAGAAGTAGATAGTTCGATATATATATCTCAAACATCTCCACCTCCCAAAGGCACCAGATGAGTGAGGGGTCAGTCTGCATTTTTCGTCAAGCCACTGTCAATGTGAGAGAACTCGTGTCCAACTTATAAGCCTATACTTGCATAAACCACAAGTGAAGATTAACAATCTTTGGACAACACCCACCAGTGGGACTCGAACCCAGAAAGCACAACTACCTTCCAGTAGCTGGCATAACTAGTATGCTTTAACCCACTACGCCATCAGACCTTACAAAAGAAGTAGATAGTTCGAGATATATATCTCAAACATCTCCACCTCCCGAAGGCACCAGATGAGTGAGGGGTCAGTCTGCATTTTTCGTCAAGCCACTGTCAATGTGAGAGAACTCGTGTCCAGCTTATAAGCCTATACTTGCATAAACCACAAGTGAAGATTAACAATCTTTGGACAACGCCCACCAGTGGGACTCGAACCCAGAAAGCACAACTACCTTCCAGTAGCTGGCATAACTAGTATGCTTTAACCCACTACGCCATCAGACCTTACAAAAGAAGTAGATAGTTCGAGATATATATCTCAAACATCTCCACCTCCCGAAGGCACCAGATGAGTGAGGGGTCAGTCTGCATTTTTCGTCAAGCCACTGTCAATGTGAGAGAACTCGTGTCCAGCTTATAAGCCTATACTTGCATAAACCACAAGTGAAGATTAACAATCTTTGGATAACACCCACCAGTGGGACTCGAACCCAGAAAGCTCAACTACCTTCCAGTAGCTGGCATAACTAGTATGCTTTAACCCACTACGCCATCAGACCTTACAAAAGAAGTAGATAGTTCGAGATATATATCTCAAACATCTCCACCTCCCGAAGGCACCAGATGAGTGAGGGGTCAGTCTGCATTTCTCGTCAAGCCAATGTCAATGTGAGAGAACTCGTGTCCAGCTTATAAGCCTATACTTGCATAAACCACAAGTGAAGATTAACAATCTTTGGACAACACCCACCAGTGGGACTCGAACCCAGAAAGCACAACTACCTTCCAGTAGCTGGCATAACTAGTATGCTTTAACCCACTACGCCATCAGACCTTACAAAAGAAGTAGATAGTTCGAGATATATATCTCAAACATCTCCACCTCCCGAAGGCACGAGATGAGTGAGGGGTCAGTCTGCATTTTTCGTCAAGCCACTGTCAATGTGAGAGAACTCGTGTCCAGCTTATAAGCCTATACTTGCATAAACCACAAGTGAAGATTAACAATCTTTGGACAACACCCACCAGTGGGACTCGAACCCAGAAAGCACAACTACCTTCCAGTAGCTGGCATAACTAGTATGCTTTAACCCACTACGCCATCAGACCTTACAAAAGAAGTAGATAGTTCGATATATATATCTCAAACATCTCCACCTCCCAAAGGCACCAGATGAGTGAGGGGTCAGTCTGCATTTTTCGTCAAGCCACTGTCAATGTGAGAGAACTCGTGTCCAGCTTATAAGCCTATACTTGCATAAACCACAAGTGAAGATTAACAATCTTTGGACAACACCCACCAGTGGGACTCGAATCCAGAAAGCACAACTACCTTCCAGTAGCTGTCCAAAGATTGTTAATCTTCTCTTGTGGTTTATGCAAGTATAGGCTTATAAGCTGGACACGAGTTCTCTCACATTGACAGTGGCTTGACGAAAAATGCAGACTGACCCCTCACTCATCTGGTGCCTTCGGGAGGTGGAGATGTTTGAGATATATATCTCGAACTATCTACTTCTTTTGTAAGGTCTGATGGCGTAGTGGGTTAAAGCATACTAGTTATGCCAGCTACTGGAAGGTAGTTGTGCTTTCTGGGTTCGAGTCCCACTGGTGGGTGTTGTCCAAAGATTGTTAATCTTCACTTGTGGTTTATGCAAGTATAGGCTTATAAGCTGGACACGAGTTCTCTCACATTGACAGTGGCTTGACGAAAAATGCAGACTGACCCCTCACTCATCTGGAGCCTTCGGGAGGTGGAGATGTTTGAGATATATATCTCGAACTATCTACTTCTTTTGTAAGGTCTGATGGCGTAGTGGGTTAAAGCATACTAGTTATGCCAGCTACTGGAAGGTAGTTGAGCTTTCTGGGTTCGAGTCCCACTGGTGGGTGTTGTCCAAAGATTGTTAATCTTCACTTGTGGTTTATGCAAGTATAGGCTTATAAGCTGGACACGAGTTCTCTCACATTGACAGTGGCTTGACGAAAAATGCAGACTGACCCCTCACTCATCTGGTGCCTTCGGGAGGTGGAGATGTTTGAGATATATATCTCGAACTATCTACTTCTTTTGTAAGGTCTGATGGCGTAGTGGGTTAAAGCATACTAGTTATGCCAGCTACTGGAAGGTAGTTGTGCTTTCTGGGTTCGAGTCCCACTGGTGGGTGTTGTCCAAAGATTGTTAATCTTCACTTGTGGTTTATGCAAGTATAGGCTTATAAGCTGGACACGAGTTCTCTCACATTGACAGTGGCTTGACGAAAAATGCAGACTGACCCCTCACTCATCTGGTGCCTTCGGGAGGTGGAGATGTTTGAGATATATATCTCGAACTATCTACTTCTTTTGTAAGGTCTGATGGCGTAGTGGGTTAAAGCATACTAGTTATGCCAGCTACTGGAAGGTAGTTGTGCTTTCTGGGTTCGAGTCCCACTGGTGGGTGTTGTCCAAAGATTGTTAATCTTCACTTGTGGTTTATGCAAGTATAGGCTTATAAGCTGGACACGAGTTCTCTCACATTGACAGTGGCTTGACGAAAAATGCAGACTGACCCCTCACTCATCTGGTGCCTTCGGGAGGTGGAGATGTTTGAGATATATATCTCGAACTATCTACTTCTTTTGTAAGGTCTGATGGCGTAGTGGGTTAAAGCATACTAGTTATGCCAGCTACTGGAAGGTAGTTGTGCTTTCTGGGTTCGAGTCCCACTGGTGGGTGTTGTCCAAAGATTGTTAATCTTCACTTGTGGTTTATGCAAGTATAGGCTTATAAGCTGGACACGAGTTCTCTCACATTGACAGTGGCTTGACGAAAAATGCAGACTGACCCCTCACTCATCTGGTGCCTTCGGGAGGTGGAGATGTTTGAGATATATATCTCGAACTATCTACTTCATTTGTAAGGTCTGATGGCGTAGTGGGTTAAAGCATACTAGTTATGCCAGCTACTGGAAGGTAGTTGTGCTTTCTGGGTTCGAGTCCCACTGGTGGGTGTTGTCCAAAGATTGTTAATCTTCACTTGTGGTTTATGCAAGTATAGGCTTATAAGCTGGACACTTGTTCTCTCACATTGACAGTGGCTTGACGAAAAATGCAGACTGACCCCTCACTCATCTGGTGCCTTCGGGAGGTGGAGATGTTTGAGATATATATCTCGAACTATCTACTTCTTTTGTAAGGTCTGATGGCGTAGTGGGTTAAAGCATACTAGTTATGCCAGCTACTGGAAGGTAGTTGTGCTTTCTGGGTTCGAGTCCCACTGGTGGGTGTTGTCCAAAGATTGTTATTCTTCACTTGTGGTTTATGCAAGTATAGGCTTATATATATATATATATATATATATATATATATATATATATATATATATATATATATATATATATATATATATATATATATATATATATATATATATATATATGACAATGTCAGACCACGGAGGAAAAATGAAACAGGAAATTTCCTTAAGTACTTTCGTATATTAAATACATCTTCAGAAGGTTGGGACCTTCTGAAGATGTATTTAATATACGAAAGTACTTAAGGAAATTTCCTGTTTCATTTTTCCTCCGTGGTCTGACATTGTCACATTCTTAATCACGTGTTTATTTTCGTGATATACACATATATATATATATATATATATATATTATTAAATATGACCGAAAAAGTAAGATTAATAATTCTAACACGAATTTTCTCAATCTTTCGTACATTTCTTTTCACTGTTGGAGGTAAATCAAAAATCAATTCTCCAAAATTCATTTCTAGTCTGACGCGACACGAGCGCGTTTCGTAAAACTTATTACATTTTCAAAGACTTTAGTTCACAAATACACAACTGAATTGAACTTACGCATCTCCGATTTTATATCTACATTTGAGTGAGGTGGAAGGGGTGATGTGGCATTAACACAAGACAGAGCAAGATGTGGCATTAATAGGGTATTAATTTCATCAACACATGACAGAACAAGAGTATTAATAGGGTATTAACTTCATCAACACAAGACAGAACACGAAACAATGGATATTGAATAGAAGTGTTTGTAGAAAGCCTATTGGTCCATATTTCTTGATGCTTCTATATTGGAGCGGAGTCTTGAGGTGGGTAGAATATAGTTGTGCAATAATTGGCTGTTGATTGCTGGTGTGGACTTCTTGATGTGTAGTGCCTCGCAAACGTCAAGCCGCCTGCTATCGCTGTATCTATCGATGATTTCTGTGTTGTTTACTAGGATTTCTCTGGCGATGGTTTGGTTGTGGGAAGAGATTATATGTTCCTTAATGGAGCCCTGTTGCTTATGCATCGTTAAACGCCTAGAAAGAGATGTTGTTGTCTTGCCTATATACTGTTTTTTTTGGAGCTTACAGTCCCCAAGAGGGCATTTGAAGGCATAGACGACGTTAGTCTCTTTTAAAGCGTTCTGTTTTGTGTCTGGAGAGTTTCTCATGAGTAGGCTGGCCGTTTTTCTGGTTTTATAGTAAATCGTCAGCTGTATCCTCTGATTTTTGTCTGTAGGGATAACGTTTCTATTAACAATATCTTTTAGAACCCTTTCCTCCGTTTTATGAGCTGTGGAAAAGAAGTTCCTGTAAAGTAGTCTAATAGGGGGTATAGGTGTTGTGTTAGTTGTCTCTTCAGAGGTTGCATGGCGTTTCACTTTCCTTCTTATGATGTCTTCGACGAAACCATTGGAGAAGCCGTTGTTGACTAGGACCTGCCTTACCCTACAGAGTTCTTCGTCGAATTGCTTCCATTCTGAGCTGTGGCTGAGAGCATGGTCGACATATGCGTTAACAACACTCCTCTTGTACCTGTCTGGGCAGTCACTGTTGGCATTTAGGCACATTCCTATGTTTGTTTCCTTAGTGTAGACTGCAGTGTGGAAACCTCTGCCCTTTTCCATGACTGTTACATCTAGAAAGGGCAGCTTCCCATCCTTTTCCATCTCGTAAGTGAAGCGCAGCACGGAACTCTGCTCAAATGCCTCCTTCAGCTCCTGCAGATGTCTGACATCAGGTACCTGTGTAAAAATGTCGTCAACATACCTGCAGTATATGGCCGGTTTCAAGTTCATGTCGACTAAGACTTTTTGCTCGATGGTACCCATGTAGAAGTTTGCAAACAGGACACCTAGGGGAGAACCCATGGCGACCCCATCTACTTGCTTATACATGTGCCCATCCGGGCTCAAGCAGGGTGCCTCTTTAGTACAAGCTTGGAGTAGTTTCCTCAGAATATTTTTTGGTATGTCAAGAGGAGTACAGGCTGGATCACGATACACTCTGTCGGCTATCATTCCGATTGTCTCGTCCAAAGGTACGTTGGTAAACAGCGATTCTACGTCCAACGAGGCTCTTATCCCTGTGGCCCGTGTGCCCCGCAGTAAGTCAACAAATTCCTTTGGAGACTTCAGGCTGAAGGCGCAAGGAACATAAGGAGTCAGCAGGCCGTTGAGTCGCTTCACCAGTCTGTACATGGGTGTGGGTATCTGGCTAATGATTGGCCGAAGTGGGTTTCCAGGCTTGTGTGTCTTGACATTTCCATACGCATATCCAGGTTTATATTCCCCAATGATCTTTGGCAGGTGGAGTCCGGATTTCTTGGCGTTCACAGTTTCGATCAGTTTGTTGACCTTTGCTTTTAATTCGGCTGTTAATTCTACAGCCGAATATATATATATATATATATATATATATATATATATATATATATATATATATATATATATATATATATATATATATATATATATATATATATGTCGTACCTAGTAGCCAGAACGCACTTCTCAGCCTACTATGCAAGGCCCAATTTGCCTAATAAGCCAAGTTTTCAGGAATTAATTGTTTTTCGACTACCTAGCTTACCTAACCTAACTTTTTCTGCTACCTAACCTAACCTAACCTATAAAGATAGGTTAGGTTAGGTTAGGTAGGGTTGGTTAGGTTTGGTCATATATCTACGTTAATTTTAACTCCAATAAAACAAAATTGACCTCATACATAATGAAATGGGTAGCTTTATCATTTCATAAGAAAAAAATTAGAGAAAATATATTAATTCAGGAAAACTTGGCTTATTAGGCAAATCGGGCCTTGCATAGTAGGCTGAGAAGTGCGTTCTGGCTATATATATATATATATATATATATATATATATATATATATATATATATATATATATATATGTTGTACCTAGTAGCCAGAACGTCGTACTCGGCTTACTATGCAAGGACCGATTTGCCTAATAAGCCAAGTTTTCCAAAATTTATATATTTTTCAATATTTTTTCTTGTGAAATGATAAAGGTATCCATTTCATTATGTATAAGCAAATTTTTTTTAAATTTGAGTTAAAATTAACCTAGATATATGACCGAACCTAACCAACCCTACCTAACCTAACCTAACCTATCTTAACGTAACCTAACCTAACACAATTAAGTCAATAATTTATGTGCGTAACATAATATAATAATAATAATGCAAATAAACTAATTGGGAACAATTTATTGAAAATAAAGAAAATCACTCGGCCTATTAGTCAAATCTGGCCTTGTATAATAGGCCGAGAAGTGTGTTCTGGCTACTAGGTACGACATATATATATATATATATATATATATATATATATATATATATATATATATATATATATATATATATATATATATATATATATATATATATATATATAATGTTGTACCTAGTAGCCAGAACGTCGTACTCGGCCTGCTATGCAAGGCCCGATTTGCCTAATAAGCCAAGTTTTCCTGAATTATTATTTTTTCTCTTATTTTTTTCTTATGAAATGATAAAGCTACGCATTTTATTATGTATGAGGTCAATTTTTTTTATTGGAGTTAAAATTTACGTAGATATATGACCGAACCTAACCAACCCTACCTAACCTAACCTATCTTTATAGATTAGGTTAGGTAGCCGAAAAAGTTAGGTTAGGTTTGGTTAGGTACATTAGGTAGTCGAAATACAATTAATTCATGAAAACTTGGCTTATTAGGCAAATCGGGCTTTGCATAGTAGGCTTAGAAGCGCGTTCTGGCTACTAGGTACGACATATATATATATATATATATATATATATATATATATATATATATATATATATATATATATATATATATATATATATATATATATATATATATATATATATATATATATATATATATATGCGAACAAGCCTGAATGGTCCCCAGGACAATATGCAACTGAAAACTCACACCCCAGAAGTGACTCGAACCCATACTCCCAGAAGCAACGCAACTGGTATGTACAAGACGCCTTAATCCACTTGACCATCACGACCGGACAAAATGAGGTGATAGCCGAGGCTATTTGAACCACCCCACCGCCGGCACTCGGATAGTAATCTTGGGCATAGCATTTTACCAAATCACCAAAGAATTGCCCCAAAGAATGAGGTGATTTGGTAAAATGCTATGCCCAAGATTACTATCCGAGTGCCGGCGGTGGGGTGGTTCAAATAGCCTCGGCTATCACCTCATTTTGTCCGGTCGTGATGGTCAAGTGGATTAAGGCGTCTTGTACATACCAGTTGCGTTGCTTCTGGGAGTATGGGTTCGAGTCACTTCTGGGGTGTGAGTTTTCAGTTTATATATATATATATATATATATATATATATATATATATATATATATATATATATATATATATATATATATATGTCGTACCTAGTAGCCAGAACGCACTTCTCAGCCTACAATGCAAGGCCCAATTTGCCTAATAAGCCAAGTTTTCCTGAATTAATATATTTTCTCTAATTTTTTTCTTATGAAATGATAAAGCTACCCATTTCATTATGTATGAGGTCAATTTTTTTTTATTGGAGTTAAAATTAACGTAGATATATGACAGAACCTAACCAACCCTACCTAACCTAACCTAACCTATCTTTATAGGTTAGGTTAGGTTAGGTAGCCGAAAAAGCTAGGTTAGGTTAGGTTAGGTAGGTTAGGTTAGGTAGGTTAGGTAGTCGAAAAACAATTAATTCATGAAAACTTGGCTTATTAGGCAAATTGGGCCTTGCATAGTAGGCTAAGAAGTGCGTTCTGGCTACTAGGTACGACATATATATATATATATATATATATATATATATATATATATATATATATATATATTATATATATATATATATATATATATATATATATATATATATATATATATATATATATATATATATATATCTTTGGTGGTGATCTTTGGGGTATATAAATACTCCGAAATTACCATCTCTTTTAAGGGTCTGAGCAGGTGGTGGAGCGGGTTAAGGCGTACCTGTTATGCCAGTTGCTGGAAGGCTTTTGTGCTGGCTAGGGTTCGAGTCTCCTGGTGGGAAAGTGTTCTAAAGTTGTATACTTCACTCTCGTGTTTAGGAGGGTTGTGCCTTAAGCATAGACACAGTGTTCTCCCATATTAACAGGGACTTGATGAAATAAACGTATAAATGACCCCTCACTTGCTCTAGTGCTCTTGGGAGGTGGTGATCTTTGGGGTATATAAATACTCCGAAATTACCATCTCTTTTAAGGGTCTGAGCAGGTGGTGGAGCGGGTTAAGGCGTACCTGTTATGCCAGTTGCTGGAAGGCTTCTGTGCTGGCTAGGGTTCGAGTCTCCTGGTGGGAAAGTGTTCTAAAGTTTATATATATATATATATATATATATATATATATATATATATATATATATATATATATATATATATATATATATATATATATATATACCCGCCATCTGAGGAGCTGGAGGAACTCGACAACCTATGATAACCATCTTTGTAATCTATATGCAACTCCTTTTTTGTAACAAAGTTCAAATAAAGCAAATATATAGGTGTACATACAAAAGAATGGGGGTGGTAGAAGAAGATAATATTAGTGTTCAGTGAGAAACCACAAGGTCACCTCTGAATACTTTTACTTTCTTCTCCGAGGCTATGGGTCCCCACATTGGCACCAGAGGTGGTACCCTCACAAACTTACCTATATATATATATATATATATATATATATATATATATATATATATATATATATATATATATATATATATATATATATATATATATATATATATATATATATATATATTAATGTCGTACCTAGTAGCCAGAACGCACTTCTCAGCCTACTATGCAAGGCGCGATTTGCCTAATAAGCCAAGTTTTCTTGAACTAATGCTTTTTCGACTACCTAACCTACCTAACCTAACCTAACATTTTCGGCTACCTAACACAACCTAACCTATAAAGATAGGTTAGGTTAGGTAGGGTTGGTTAGGTTCGGTCATATATCTACGTTAATTTTAACTCCAATAAAAAAAAATTGACGTCATACATAATGAAATGGGTAGCTCTATCATTTCATAAGAAAAAAATTAGAGAAAATATAGTAATTCAGGAAAACTTGGCTTATTAGGCAAAACGGGCCTTGCATAGTAGGCCAAGAAGTGCGTTCTGGCTACTAGGTACGACACACATATATATATATATATATATATATATATATATATATATATATATATATATATATATATATATATATATATATATATATATATATATATATATATTTAGGGGTACCACCACTGGTTTATTAAAAGGACCCACATCCTCGAAGAAGAAAATAAATAGTGTTCAGAGAAGACCTTGTGGATTCTCACTGAATATTTTAATCTTTTCCTCTCTTACCACCCCTATTATATTTTTTTTATTTGATTTTATTGCAATGCTACAGTTTACAGAAAACACACACTTATATAACAATATACCAATCAGTGTTCAAAGACCTCGTCCAGCTCCTCGGGGGTCGGGTACGTACCCAAGATACAGAACGCATTTCCCCTCTGAACAGCGACACTGAGGCGCTGGAACATATATATATATATATATATATATATATATATATATATATATATATATATATATATATATATATATATATATATATATATATATATATATATATATATATATATATATATATATATATATATATATATATATATATATATATATATAAACAATGGAAGGGAGTTCCACCTCTAGCTGGAAGAAGGGGGACCCATAGCCTCGGAGGAAACCACGCATAACGCATTAGAGGGAATGTTTAGATCCCCTCCAATACAGTTTCTGTGTGCTTTTCTCCTACCACCCCCTTCCTTTTTTATTTTTTGTGCTTTATTATGCATTTGATGGTTACAAGATATACATGGGTTGATACAAAAATAATAATGCAAAAAGGTGCATATATATATATATATATATATATATATATATATATATATATATATATATATATATATATATATATATATATATATATATATATATATATATATATATAAACACCCACCGCAGTAAAGGTATCAACAGCAGAACCGAGGCATCCAAAATCAGAGCAACAGTCAGCAAGAAAATAGAAGAAGGCAACACAATAGGGGCGATCAGAGTCATCACCAGTGAAGACACAGTTGCCACCAGGGATGCCGATACAGCACCCACCCAGAGCTCCTCGTGACGACAGTGTTCCCCTAGTCGGTGTCACCAGAGCAGAACCCCTGTGTGTGCTCGAATCCATGGTGCATAAAGCAGCTTTATCCTTCCCACCAGGATCAGCAGGTGGGTTCACAGGACTACGACCCAACCACATCAAACAAATGCTCAACCCTGCACTGGGAGACATTGCACAGGGCCTCCTCGTGGAACTAACTAGATTCGCCAACACATGTCTAGCTGGCAACATACCAGAGACCATACGGCCTCTCTTTTTTGGCGCTACCCTCTGTGCTCTGAGGAAAAAAGATGGAGGAATCAGACCGATAGCTGTGGGCAATTCACTCCGGCGTCTCGTCGCTAAGGCTGCTGCTAGAGCAGTTGTTCAGGCAGCAGCCAACATGCTGAAGCCAAAACAGCTTGGGTTTGGCATTCCCCAAGGGTGTGAGGCAGCGGCTCATACAGCTAGAGCCTACATTGCCAACATTACGGATGAAAAAGCCCTGATAAAGCTGGACTTCAAAAATGCTTTCAATCTGGTTAGAAGGGATGCAGTACTCAGTGCAGTTCATCGTCTTTTTCCTTCCCTCTACCCGTTTGTAAACTCATGCTACAGCAAGAATCTAACTCTGCTTTTTGGGGAACATGAAATTGAATCACAAGAAGGTGTCCAACAGGGTGACCCACTTGCTCCTTTTCTTTTCTGCCTAGTTATCAAGGAAGTCACCGATAACATGTCCAGTGAGCTCAACATTTGGTTTTTGGATGATGGTACTCTAGCCGGCTCCCCAGCCTCACTCTTGGACGACATAAGATTAATTCAGGAGCAAGGAGCATGCCTAGGCCTCACCCTGAACCCTTCCAAGTGCGAAATAACCTCCACCAACCAGCACATAATAGAGCAAATAAAGGTTGTTCTGCCTGACATTCATACAACCAACCCTGAGGACAGCACACTCCTAGGTGCTCCTCTTGGAAGGAATGCCATCAACGGGATCCTTGGTAAGAAAATCACTGACCTGAAGAGGATGAACGAGAGGATTGAAGACATCGATGCCCATGATGCACTTTACCTCATTACCAGATTCTTGTCCCTCCCCAGGCTTACCTACTTTCTAAGATGTACGCCATCTTTCAACAATATTAAATTAGAAGAGTACGACAGCTTGCTGAAATCAACACTAGAAAAAGCCCTCAATCTTTCCCTCAGCGACATACAGTGGAAACAGGCCTCCCTTCCTGTTAGACTCGGGGGCCTTGGCGTGCGCACAGCAACACAAATTGCTGTACCAGCGTTCCTGTCCTCTTCAGTGGGGTCTGACAACTTGGTGAAGGAAATCCTACCTGAGCACCTAGTTCAACAGGCAGGGGTACATGATCCCAGCTTTACAGACTGCACAACCAAATGGGTCTCTCTCGCAGGACCAGCACCCCAACCACCGCCTTCTGAAGCCCATAAGCAATCCAGCTGGGATCACCCCATTGCCGACCAAGAAGCTGCGACTTTGCTAGAAGCTGCGACAACACCACATGACACTGCCCGACTTAGAGCTGTAGCAGCTCCCCATGCAGGTGATTTCCTATTAGCAACCCTAATGTCAGCAACTGGCACCCGTCTCTCACTGCAGGCCCTCCGAATTGCCGTGGCTCTCCGCCTCGCTGCCCCAATCCACACCGAATACAGGTGTATTTGCGGCGAGGCAGAGGCCGACAGATACGGACGGCATGGCCTTCTCTGCCAAAGGACAGGAGGATGGCATGCAAGACACGGCGAGGTCAATGACATTATTAAAAGAAGCCTTACCACAGCCGGTTGTCCAGCAGAGAGAGAGCCCCGTTACCTAATGTCCCGCAACTCTGATGAGCCTGTCGGTCGCCCAGACGGAATCCCGGTGAACCCCTGGAAGAATGGTAGACAGTTGGTGTGGGACTACACTTGCGTTTCAACTTTAGCCAATACCTATGTTGACTTCAGTGCTACACAAGCAGGAGGAGCTGCCAATCACCGGGAAGCGGCCAAGTCACGTAAATACAGAGACCTTGAGCACCACTACAATTTTGTCCCCATTGCCTCAGAGACACTTGGTGCCTGGGGAAAAAGTGCTGCTAGCTTTTTGAAGGAGTTGGGGTCTAAGCTAATCGAAACAACTAGAGACCCTAGAGCTGCCAGATTTCTTTTTCAGCACCTTAGTGTGGCAATCCAGAGAGGAAATGCTCACTGCATCCATGGTTCCTGCCCACCATCTGAGGAGCTGGAGGAGCTGTTCAACTTGCGACAAGCAGCCTTGCACCCTGCATGTAATCAATATTGTAACTTTTTTTGTGTAATGACATTTTCAAATAAAGTTAGATAAATATACACACATACCAAAAGAATAGGGGTGGTAGGAGAAGAAAATATCAAAGTGTTCAGGGAGGATCCACAAGGTCTTCTCTGAGTACTCTTTATTTTCTTCTCCGAGGCTATGAGTCCCTACACTTGCACCAGAGGTGGTACCCCTTCTAGGTATTTAAATATACATATATATATATATATATATATATATATATATATATATATATATATATATATATATATATATATATATATATATATATATATATATATATATATATATATATATATATATATTACCTTGAAGACTGCATGCTGGAACTGTCGATTTTTGTACTGTTATAAGCATAATATGAAGATTCTATAATTCTATTTAAGACTCTTTTGCAATATTGATATTATTATTATTATTATTTTAATTATTATTATCAATAGTAATAGTAGTAATAATAAAAGCCATAGTTACAGTAGTAATCGTTGTAGAAATAGTAGAGGGTGTAGTAGTAGAATCATAGGTTTTATATAAGACACTACGTGAGTGTTTAAGCAGTAGCCGCCTCTCCACCCTGCGAGCCTTCCCTCAAGGCCTGGATACACGATACCGCTCCGCCAGCCTCATGCATACTTGCCAGCATTGATATTTGTCAACACTGTCGGTGGGTCCTCGGCATTACGAGAGAACAGATGCTGGCCCGATCCCGCGGCACACAAAGGGATGGTATTTAGGAAGACTGACACCAGTGCTGATTATCTCCCACGGTGACACGGGATCCTCCCCACCATTGGCTGCTCTGAGCGACGCCACTCTTCATTTTCCAAGTTACAGAAGTATAAAATTAATTAGGAATTGCAAGTGACATTTCGGCTGCCACAGGAGCAAAGCGTCGGCGGCATCTGGAAATAATAATATTCCGTAAACACGAAAAAGGTGAGGCAAGTCACCAATTCTAAGCTGATTCTGAGAGTATAAATAAATGTCATAGTGGTTATATTGGTGAACACTACGGTTAACAACATAAAAATATATGAATGAAGATAATTGCAGAAAGTATATTGGCCCATTCGAGGCAGCCCCTATTTATATCCACCAAATATTATATATATATATATATACATATATATACATATATATATATATATATATATATATATATATATATATATATATATATATATATATATATATATATATATATATATATATATATATATATATATATGTCGTACCTAGTAGCCAGAACGCACTTCTCAGCTTAATATGCAAGGCCCAATTTGCCTAATAAGCCAAGTTTTCATGAATTAATTGTTTTTCGACTACCTAACCTACCTAACCTAACCTAACTTTTTCGGCCACCTAACCTAACCTAACCTAACCTATAAAGATAGGGTAGGTTAGGTTAGGTAGGGTTGGTTAGGTTCGGTCATATATCTACGTTAATTTTAACTCCAATAAAAAAAAATTGACTTCATACATAATGAAATGGGTAGCTTTATCATTTCATAAGAAAAAAAATAGAGAAAATATAATAATTCATGAAAACTTGGCTTAATAGGCAAATCGGGCCTTGAATAGTAGGCTGAGAAGTGCGTTCTGGCTACTAGGTACGACATATATATATATATATATATGTCGTACCTAGTAGCCAGACCGCGCTTCTCAGCCTACTATGCAAGGCCTGATTTGCCTAATAAGCCAAGTTTTCATGAATTAATGTTTTTTCGACTACCTAACCTACCTAACCTAACCTAACCTAACTTTTTCGGCTACCTACCCTAACCTAACCTATAAAGATAGGTTAGGTTAGGTTAGGTAGGGTTGGTTAGGTTCGGTCATATATCTACGTTAATTTTAACTGCAATAAAAAAAATTGACCTCATACATAATGAAATGGGTAGCTTTATCATTTCATAAGAAAAAAATTAGAGAAAATATATTAATTCAGGAAAACTTGGCTTATTAGGCAAATCGGGTCTTGCATAGTAGGCTGAGAAGTGCGTTCTGGCTACTAGGTACGATATATATATATATATATATATATATATATATATATATATATATATATATATATATATATATATATATATATAGGGAAGGGAGTACCACCTCTGGCTGGAAGAAGGGGGACCCATAGCCTCGGAGGAAACCACACATAACGCATTGAAGGGAATGTGGGTCCCCTCCAATACAGTTTCTGTGTGCTTTTCTCCTACCACCCCCTTCCCTTTTTTTTTTTCCTTTATTGTGTATTTAAAGGTTACAAAACATACAAGACAAATGCCTAAAGGTTATGGATCTCTTGAAGCTCCTCCGCTTCTGGACAGGAACCGAGGACGCAGCAAGCATTTCCCCTCTGGATCGCCACACTGAGACGCTGAAATAAAAAACTGGAAGCCCTTGGGTCTCTGGTGACGTCAATGAGCTTGGACCCCAATTCCTTGAGAAATCCCAAGGCACTCTTGCCCCAGGGGCCATGCGTCTCAGACGCTATGGGAACAAAGAGGTATTGACCTTCCAGTCGCCTGTACTTGAGTGATTTTGCTGTTTCCCTGTGGTTGGCCGCCCCACCTGCTTGATCAGCTCCGAAGTGTACATAGGTGTCAGCCAGGGTGGATACACATGTGTAGTCCCACACCAACTGTCTACCCTCCTTCCATGAGTATATGGTGATGCCATCAGGGCGAAGTGCGGGGAAATCCGGGTTTTGGACCCCTAGGATGCGAGGTTCTCTCTCCGCTGGGCACCCAGCTGAGACGAGGCTTCTCTTGATGATGTCATTGACCTCGTTGTGTCTTGCATGCCAGCCCTTTGTGCTTCCGCAATGCAACCCATGCAGTCCGTATTGGTCTGCTTCCACCCTGTTGCAAATACACTTGTATTCAGTGTGAATTGGGGCACCAAGGCGGAGGGCCACTGCTACACGAAGGGATTCTGGATCTAGGCGCGTGCCCATTGCAGACATGGGTACTGCCAGGAGGAAGTCTCCTGCATGGGGGGCACGCACTGCTCTGAGGCGGGCTTTCTCCTTGTCTGATGTTGCAACGCTTAGCATGGCATCAGCTACTTTTTCCACTAGAGGGTGGTCCCAGCCGGACTGTTTGTGTTGTTTTGTTGGCTCTATAATGGTTGCTGGGGCTGCAAGAACATTCCACTGATTTGAACATTCAGTGAAAGCAGGATCGTGTATTCCTGCTGAATCTCTCAGGGTTGCAGGTAAAATATCTCTGACGAGGTCGTGCGATGCATGAGAGGAGGAAAGGAAGGCTGGTAGAGCAATTTGGGAGGCTGTACGGACACCAAGGCCGCCGAGTCTTACAGGAAGGGTTGCTTGCTCCCACTGAGAGTCGTCCAATGGCAGGTTCAGGACTTTCACCAGCATGGACCTCAGAAGGGTGTCATACACATTTAACTTAGGGCTGCTGTAGGATGGAGAACATCTCAGAAAGTAGGTCAACTTAGGGAGAGACAGGCATCTTGTAAGGAGAAAGAGAGCATCATGGGCATCAATCTTGTCAATCCTGTCCTGCATTCTCTTTAGGTCAGTGATTTTTGCAGCCAGGACCTCCTCGATTGCTCGTGGGCCAATGGGGGCACCCAGGAGAGTGCAGTCCGGTGGTTCGACAACGAGAATATCTGGAAGAGCATTTTGTATTTGCCCAGTGATGTCTGGGTTGCGGGAGATTATTTCACATTTGGATGCATTGAGAATGAGGCCTAAGGCTGCTCCCTGCTCCTGGATTTTCCTTATATCCCCCAAAATGGTTTCCGGAGTTCCAGCTAGAGTGCCATCATCCAGGTACCAGATGTTTAGCTCGCTTGTCAGACTATCAGTGACCTCTTTGATAGCTAGGCAGAAAAGGAGGGGGGCTAAGGGGTCACCTTGTTGGACACCTTCACAGGAGTTTATTTCATGCTCCCCAAAAAGAAGCTTAGAGTCCCCACTGTAGCACGATCGGATGAATGGGTAAAGGGGACGGAAATGGTTGTGTACAGCCCTGAGGACAGCGTCTCGTCTGACTTGATTGAAGGCATTTTTGAAGTCAAGCTTTACTAGTGCCTTCTGGTCCGGGAGATCAACAATGTAAGCCCGCGCTGCATGTGCTGCAGCTTCACAACCTAGGGGAATCCCAAACCCGAGCTGATGAGGTTTCAGCAAGGTGGCTGCTTCCTGGCTGATAGATCTCACTGCAGCCTTAGCTACAAGGCGTCGGAGGGTGTTGCCAACGGCAATGGGCCTGATACCCCTATCCTTCTTCTTTAGAGCACAGAGTGCTGCTCCATAAAAGACAGGCCTGATGTCCTCAGGGATGCCGCCAGCCAAACACATGTTGGAGAATCTGGTAAGTTCCAGATTCCATATCTGGATCTGGTAAGTTCCATATATATATATATATATATATATATATATATATATATATATATATATATATATATATATATATATATATATATATATATATATATATATATATATATATATATATATATATATATATATATATATATATATATATATATTGTGCTAGCTGAGAAACATCCACCTGATAGCGTATATCAGTTAGTTGGTCACGGCTTGAGAGCACAAGGATATTCTAGGGACAAAAGGTGGAAAACACGAGTAATAACACAGAGGGAGGGATGACCAATTAAGAGAATGACTGAGGCCTTCAGTCACCACGTAATCGAAAGTTATCCAACACTCACCATATGCTACTCTCGGAATGCACAATACACACAGCACCATATAAATATTAAAAATAATGAAAATATTGAAAAGCAACTGTATCAAAGCTTGATACAGTTGATACAACTGCACTCCTTGATGCGGAAAGGTGCTGAAAATTTGTTTTGCAATCTAGAACCTGGGATAGGAAAATATGCCAACACGAAGTCTCCTGGTTTAAATATCCTTAGTTTGCTGCGTTGGTCAAAATGAGTCTTCATCCTCTCCTGAGCTTTCATAGTTGTCAAAGAATGTCTATCTGCAATAGAATAATTTTCGTGAGTTTCAGACTCAATCTTCCCTTCATCTAAGATGTGATCCAATATTAAATTGTGCAATTTATTTTTGTTGGCTCCAGGGGGAACATCTAGTTGATACGCGTGTGCAAGAGTTTGTAATTTGGTCCTCTTGGCACGACTTAAGGTCCCTATTTCACCTGCTGGATCGTTACGAAAAGCTTGGAGACGAAACATGGTGAAAAATAGCAAATAAATGTACAACGAATACTTGTGATATGGAAGTGTCAGTAACAGGATAACGTGGCAACTGGTAACTATCCTGTGGAATTTTATATTTAATAATTAAAGTTAATTTTAGTATGGTAAATGATTAGTCAATGAAAAGCGCAGGAAATCTTGTACCCGGTACTCAATGTAAGAGAATAAGGGCAAGAAAATCCTACTAAATAAATGAAACTGATAGTTTCTAAAACAAATGAAACATTTAATTGTTTCAAAAGTGAATAAGGTAGTCCAAGAATGTAGGCATACCTTTGCCGAGTCTCTATAGGACAGAAGCAAGGGTTTTCCCACTAAATAAAATATGATGCTTACAGAATCAGCGAACTTTGTGCTCTGAAAAAAGAAAGCTAATTCCCTACCTAAGTAAATATCATCATCTCTGACCGACGTGTAGGGGTGCGAGTGTCAACTGGTGACGAGAACTGCTGCTGAGGTCCCAACTCAGCAACGTAGTCCGTGCTAGAGGAACTATGGCCCTCTTTATCCTCCTTCAGTCGGATTGCAGAAGATAGGGTCCTTTGACCCGAAGACAAACCAAAGTACCAGGGTACCCAAAATGATGATCTGTCTGAGATTGAGAAATATCCTAGGGACAAAAGGTGGAAAACACGAGTAATAATATGGAGGGAGGGATGACCAATTAAGAGAATGACTGAGGCCTACAGTCACCACGTAATCCAAAGTTATCCAACACTCGTCATATGCTACTCTCGGAATGCACAATACACACAGCACCATATAAATATTACAAATAATGAAAATATTGAAAAGCAACTGTATCAAAGCTAAGTACGCATACCACAAATTGATGTTCTGGTACTAATACTTGAGTGAAGCTCCTTGGACAGGCCCCCATAAATTAGGGAAATCACTTGGCCTAATTGGCAAATCTGGCCTTGCATAGTAGGCAGAGAAGTGCTTTCTGGCTATATATATATATACATATATATATATATATATATATATATATATATATATATATATATATATATATATATATATATATATATATATATATATAATATATATATATATATATATTGGTGTATACTGGCAGCAGGTTTTCTTTCAAACATGTTTCATTGAATATGACCGCATATTCTGTATTTATTATTTTCTGGTTTAGGGCTTCTATCCCTCTAACTATTTTCTTAGCATCAGGGCTTAATTGAAATAGGAGTTCTCCAAAACTCATTTTCGTACGTTTAAGGTGAAGAAAAGAAGTGATTTACTATAGAGTGTATTACACTTATTTGTATAATTTGCACGACGTTTCGAACCTCCATGGTTCATTCTCAAGTGAACAGATCTTACAAAACTAGTTGATTTTATACCCGCATTAGGTCAGGTGATAATACAATGAAGGTGAAAACATGGGGGGATACATAAGGGATAAACATAGGGGCTGCAGAAGGCTTAATGGCCCATACGAGGCATCTCCTATCTAAACACAAAGATTAATCCAGTGTAATTGGCCTGTTATGTTGGACATTGTCTTCTGTGTTGGCATCGATATGTTCTTGTCTTGTCCTTACTCTCATGGTGGGTAGAGTAAATAGTTCCGTGATTTGGGTGTTCATGGTAGGTCGCTCTATTCTTATGTGAATTGCCTCAAGAATTTGTAATCTTCTTGAATCTTGGGTTTTGTCTATTATGCAAGTATTCTTGTTCAACATTTCTCTTGTTAGAGTAATGTCATGGGCTTGTCTCATGTGATTCCTAGGGGCACCAGATTGAAGATGGCATGTCAAACGCCTCGTCAGCTTGGTCGACGTCATACCTATGTACTTACATTGAAGGTTACATCCTTCGTGGGGGCAAGTGTACATGTATACAACGCTTGACTGCTGTAGAGGGTTCTCCGTCGGCTTCGGGCTGTTTTTAATAAGGAGTTCGGAAGTCTTCTTGGTTTTGTAGAATATTATCAGGTTTATGTTTTGGTTAGGAGTAGTGCTTTTTACTCCTTTACGGATTATTTCTTTCATTATTCTTTCCTCTTTTATATGTTCACTGTGCATGGTTGATTTGTAATATAATTTTATTGGGGGTGTTGTGGTTTCTGTTCTAGGTTCTGAATTATACCAACGGTCCAAGTGTCTTCTTATAGCAGCGTTTATTTCCGCGTTGCTATATCCGTTGTTCACCAATACCTGAGTTACTCTTTCAAACTCTCTACTCACGTTGCTCCATTCAGAGCAGTGGGTAAGCGCTCGACGAATATAAGCATTGAGAACACTGGCTTTGTATCTTTGGGGGCACTCACTTCTACCGTTCAGGCATAATCCTATGTTGGTGGGCTTGGTATATACGTTGGTGCTTAAAGAGGTTCCTGTTTTTGTTATTAGTACATCCAAGAATGGCAGACTGTTATTTTCACTATTTTCATGTGTAAATCGGAGTACTGACTCTCTCTCTAGGTGTCTTTTTAGGTCAATTAGTTCATCTGAGTCTTTTACTATTACGAATATGTCATCTACATAACGGCAGTATACAGTTGGTTTTTGTCTGCTACTGAAGACCCTATCTTCGATGGTTCCCATATAAAAATTAGCAAATAAAACTCCTAAGGGGGAGCCCATTGCTACTCCGTCTATTTGTAAATACATGTCTCCTTGTGGACTGATGAAAGGGGCTTCCTTTGTACATGCTTCGAGAAGACTTTTCAAGTGTGGCTCAGGTATGTCTAATTTGGGGGTGCTCTCGTCTCTGTATACTCTGTCCAGTATCATTCCTATGGTTGTGTCGACTGGGACGTTGGTAAATAGGGATTCAACGTCCAGGGAAGCGATGATTCCATCGGGCTGGGTAGATTTGATCAATTCTAGGAAATCTGCTGATGATTGTAGACTAAACTTACTTGGAGTGTATGGAGTTAGGAGTTCATTGAGTTTCTTTGCCAGGTGATAAGTTGGGGTTGGTATTTGGCTGATTATAGGGCGTAGTGGGTTACCTGGTTTATGCGTCTTAACATTGCCGTAGGCATATCCTAAGCCATAGTCGCCTTGAAGTTTATTGAAATGCAAACTACCTTTCTTTGCGTTGATTGCTGTAATTGTTTTGTTTACTTTCCGCTTAAGGTCTTCTACGGGGTTCCTCGTGATTCGTTGAAATTTGGAGTCGTCACTTAGGATGTCGCTAATTTTGTTCATGTATTCATGGGTAGGAATCAATACATATGCTGCTGTTTTGTCGGCTTTTCTTATTGTTACGTCTTTCAGATTTTTTAGTTGTTTCGCTGCTTCTTTGAGTCGTGGGGTTAAGATTGTAGATGAATATGTTCCTCGTTTTTTCCCTGCTTCTGCAAGTAGTTCAGCTTGAAGTGTGTCAGTGGTGATGAATTTTTTGTTGTCTTCTAGCTTATGGATATCGTCCAGAAGCATTTCGATTTCCAGGCGTTTTTTATGCATCTTTGGTTTAGATAAGAATTGACAATTTAGACCAAGATTTAAGAGGTCTCGTTGGTCCTGGGTAAGATCATAAGAAGTCAGGTTAAAGTAGCCATCTTTAGGACGAGGGATTTTTAGCTGTCCACCGTTTAGGGATGTTAACTTACGGAGTGTCTTTGTTTCTACAAGAGTTTTATGTTGTTGTTTCAGGTTAAATAGTTCACTGTTGATGGTTTGCTTGAGTTGGATAGGGATGTCGTACTGGGTCCATTTGTTTAACAGATGCTCCGCCTGCTCTATAAAGGTTTGGAGGGCTTCCTTCTTCTTGTTTAGTTGATGCCGAAAGAGCTCTTGCCTATACCTATAGGTAAACTCTGTATTGCGGACTGCTGGGTCATGTGGGTTTATATTGGTGTATACTGGCAGCAGGTTTTCTTTCAAACATGTTTCATTGAATATGACCGCATATTCTGTATTTACCGAGCGCTTACCCACTGCTCTGAATGGAGCAACGTGAGTAGAGAGTTTGAAAGAGTAACTCAGGTATTGGTGAACAACGGATATAGCAACGCGGAAATAAACGCTGCTATAAGAAGACACTTGGACCGTTGGTATAATTCAGAACCTAGAACAGAAACCACAACACCCCCAATAAAATTATATTACAAATCAACCATGCACAGTGAACATATAAAAGAGGAAAGAATAATGAAAGAAATAATCCGTAAAGGAGTAAAAAGCACTACTCCTAACCAAAACATAAACCTGATAATATTCTACAAAACCAAGAAGACTTCCGAACTCCTTATTAAAAACAGCCCGAAGCCGACGGAGAACCCTCTACAGCAGTCAAGCGTTGTATACATGTACACTTGCCCCCACGAAGGATGTAACCTTCAATGTAAGTACATAGGTATGACGTCGACCAAGCTGACGAGGCGTTTCACATGCCATCTTCAATCTGGTGCCCCTAGGAATCACATGAGACAAGCCCATGACATTACTCTAACAAGAGAAATGTTGAACAAGAATACTTGCATAATAGACAAAACCCAAGATTCAAGAAGATTACAAATTCTTGAGGCAATTCACATAAGAATAGAGCGACCTACCATGAACACCCAAATCACGGAACTATTTACTCTACCCACCATGAGAGTAAGGACAAGACAAGAACATATCGATGCCAACACAGAAGACAATGTCCAACATAACAGGCCAATTACACAGGATTAATCTTTGTGTTTAGATAGGAGATGCCTCGTATGGGCCATTAAGCCTTCTGCAGCCCCTATGTTTATCCCTTATGTATCCCCCCATGTTTTCACCTTCATTGTATTATCACCTGACCTAATGCGGGTATAAAATCAATTAGTTTTGTAAGATCTGTTCACTTGAGAATGAACCATGGAGGTTCGAAACGTCGTGCAAATTATACAAATAAGTGTAATACACTCTATAGTAAATCACTTCTTTTCTTCACCTTAAAAGTACGAAAATGAGTTTTGGAGAACTCCTATTTCAATTAAGCCCTGATGCTAAGAAAATAGTTAGAGGGAGAAAATAATAAATACAGAATATGCGGTCATATTCAATGAAACATGTTTGAAAGAAAACCTGTTGCCAGTATACACCAATATAAACCCACATGACCCAGCAGTCCGCAATACAGAGTTTACCTATAGGTATAGGCAAGAGCTCATTCGGCATCAACTAAACAAGAAGAAGGAAGCCCTCCAAACCTTTATAGAGCAGGCGGAGCATCTGTTAAACAAATGGACCCAGTACGACATCCCTATCCAACTCAAGCAAACCATCAACAGTGAACTATTTAACCTGAAACAACAACATAAAACTCTTGTAGAAACAAAGACACTCCGTAAGTTAACATCCCTAAACGGTGGACAGCTAAAAATCCCTCGTCCTAAAGATGGCTACTTTAACCTGACTTCTTATGATCTTACCCAGGACCAACGAGACCTCTTAAATCTTGGTCTAAATTGTCAATTCTTATCTAAACCAAAGATGCATCAAAAACGCCTGGAAATCGAAATGCTTCTGGACGATATCCATAAGCTAGAAGACAACAAAAAATTCATCACCACTGACACACTTCAAGCTGAACTACTTGCAGAAGCAGGGAAAAAACGAGGAACATATTCATCTACAATCTTAACCCCACGACTCAAAGAAGCAGCGAAACAACTAAAAAATCTGAAAGACGTAACAATAAGAAAAGCCGACAAAACAGCAGCATATGTATTGATTCCTACCCATGAATACATGAACAAAATTAGCGACATCCTAAGTGACGACTCCAAATTTCAACGAATCACGAGGAACCCCGTAGAAGACCTTAAGCGGAAAGTAAACAAAACAATTACAGCAATCAACGCAAAGAAAGGTAGTTTGCATTTCAATAAACTTCAAGGCGACTATGGCTTAGGATATGCCTACGGCAATGTTAAGACGCATAAACCAGGTAACCCACTACGCCCTATAATCAGCCAAATACCAACCCCAACTTATCACCTGGCAAAGAAACTCAATGAACTCCTAACTCCATACACTCCAAGTAAGTTTAGTCTACAATCATCAGCAGATTTCCTAGAATTGATCAAATCTACCCAGCCCGATGGAATCATCGCTTCCCTGGACGTTGAATCCCTATTTACCAACGTCCCAGTCGACACAACCATAGGAATGATACTGGACAGAGTATACAGAGACGAGAGCACCCCCAAATTAGACATACCTGAGCCACACTTGAAAAGTCTTCTCGAAGCATGTACAAAGGAAGCCCCTTTCATCAGTCCACAAGGAGACATGTATTTACAAATAGACGGAGTAGCAATGGGCTCCCCCTTAGGAGTTTTATTTGTTAATTTTTATATGGGAACCATCGAAGATAGGGTCTTCAGTAGCAGACAAAAACCAACTGTATACTGCCGTTATGTAGATGACATATTCGTAATAGTAAAAGACTCAGATGAACTAATTGACCTAAAAAGACACCTAGAGAGAGAGTCAGTACTCCGATTTACACATGAAAATAGTGAAAATAACAGTCTGCCATTCTTGGATGTACTAATAACAAAAACAGGAACCTCTTTAAGCACCAACGTATATACCAAGCCCACCAACATAGGATTATGCCTGAACGGTAGAAGTGAGTGCCCCCAAAGATACAAAGCCAGTGTTCTCAATGCTTATATTCGTCGAGCGCTTACCCACTGCTCTGAATGGAGCAACGTGAGTAGAGAGTTTGAAAGAGTAACTCAGGTATTGGTGAACAACGGATATAGAAACGCGGAAATAAACGCTGCTATAAGAAGACACTTGGACCGTTGGTATAATTCAGAACCTAGAACAGAAACCACAACACCCCCAATAAAATTATATTACAAATCAACCATGCACAGTGAACATATAAAAGAGGAAAGAATAATGAAAGAAATAATCCGTAAAGGAGTAAAAAGCACTACTCCTAACCAAAACATAAACCTGATAATATTCTACAAAACCAAGAAGACTTCCGAACTCCTTATTAAAAACAGCCCGAAGCCGACGGAGAACCCTCTACAGCAGTCAAGCGTTGTATACATGTACACTTGCCCCCACGAAGGATGTAACCTTCAATGTAAGTACATAGGTATGACGTCGACCAAGCTGACGAGGCGTTTGACATGCCATCTTCAATCTGGTGCCCCTAGGAATCACATGAGACAAGCCCATGACATTACTCTAACAAGAGAAATGTTGAACAAGAATACTTGCATAATAGACAAAACCCAAGATTCAAGAAGATTACAAATTCTTGAGGCAATTCACATAAGAATAGAGCGACCTACCATGAACACCCAAATCACGGAACTATTTACTCTACCCACCATGAGAGTAAGGACAAGACAAGAACATATCGATGCCAACACAGAAGACAATGTCCAACATAACAGGCCAATTACACTGGATTAATCTTTGTGTTTAGATAGGAGATGCCTCGTATGGGCCATTAAGCCTTCTGCAGCCCCTATGTTTATCCCTTATGTATCCCCCCATGTTTTCACCTTCATTGTATTATCACCTGACCTAATGCGGGTATAAAATCAACTAGTTTTGTAAGATCTGTTCACTTGAGAATGAACCATGGAGGTTCGAAACGTCGTGCAAATTATACAAATAAGTGTAATACACTCTATAGTAAATCACTTCTTTTCTTCACCTTAAAAGTACGAAAATGAGTTTTGGAGAACTCCTATTTCAATTAAGCCCTGATGCTAAGAAAATAGTTAGAGGGAGAAAATAATAAATACAGAATATGCGGTCATATTCAATGAAACATGTTTGAAAGAAAACCTGTTGCCAGTATACACCAATATAAACCCACATGACCCAGCAGTCCGCAATACAGAGTTTACCTATAGGTATAGGCAAGAGCTCATTCGGCATCAACTAAACAAGAAGAAGGAAGCCCTCCAAACCTTTATAGAGCAGGCGGAGCATCTGTTAAACAAATGGACCCAGTACGACATCCCTATCCAACTCAAGCAAACCATCAACAGTGAACTATTTAACCTGAAACAACAACATAAAACTCTTGTAGAAACAAGGACACTCCGTAAGTTAACATCCCTAAACGGTGGACAGCTAAAAATCCCTCGTCCTAAAGATGGCTACTTTAACCTGACTTCTTATGATCTTACCCAGGACCAACGAGACCTCTTAAATCTTGGTCTAAATTGTCAATTCTTATCTAAACCAAAGATGCATCAAAAACGCCTGGAAATCGAAATGCTTCTGGACGATATCCATAAGCTAGAAGACAACAAAAAATTCATCACCACTGACACACTTCAAGCTGAACTACTTGCAGAAGCAGGGAAAAAACGAGGAACATATTCATCTACAATCTTAACCCCACGACTCAAAGAAGCAGCGAAACAACTAAAAAATCTGAAAGACGTAACAATAAGAAAAGCCGACAAAACAGCAGCATATGTATTGATTCCTACCCATGAATACATGAACAAAATTAGCGACATCCTAAGTGACGACTCCAAATTTCAACGAATCACGAGGAACCCCGTAGAAGACCTTAAGCGGAAAGTAAACAAAACAATTACAGCAATCAACGCAAAGAAAGGTAGTTTGCATTTCAATAAACTTCAAGGCGACTATGGCTTAGGATATGCCTACGGCAATGTTAAGACGCATAAACCAGGTAACCCACTACGCCCTATAATCAGCCAAATACCAACCCCAACTTATCACCTGGCAAAGAAACTCAATGAACTCCTAACTCCATACACTCCAAGTAAGTTTAGTCTACAATCATCAGCAGATTTCCTAGAATTGATCAAATCTACCCAGCCCGATGGAATCATCGCTTCCCTGGACGTTGAATCCCTATTTACCAACGTCCCAGTCGACACAACCATAGGAATGATACTGGACAGAGTATACAGAGACGAGAGCACCCCCAAATTAGACATACCTGAGCCACACTTGAAAAGTCTTCTCGAAGCATGTACAAAGGAAGCCCCTTTCATCAGTCCACAAGGAGACATGTATTTACAAATAGACGGAGTAGCAATGGGCTCCCCCTTAGGAGTTTTATTTGCTAATTTTTATATGGGAACCATCGAAGATAGGGTCTTCAGTAGCAGACAAAAACCAACTGTATACTGCCGTTATGTAGATGACATATTCGTAATAGTAAAAGACTCAGATGAACTAATTGACCTAAAAAGAGACCTAGAGAGAGAGTCAGTACTCCGATTTACACATGAAAATAGTGAAAATAACAGTCTGCCATTCTTGGATGTACTAATAACAAAAACAGGAACCTCTTTAAGCACCAACGTATATACCAAGCCCACCAACATAGGATTATGCCTGAACGGTAGAAGTGAGTGCCCCCAAAGATACAAAGCCAGTGTTCTCAATGCTTATATTCGTCGAGCGCTTACCCACTGCTCTGAATGGAGCAACGTGAGTAGAGAGTTTGAAAGAGTAACTCAGGTATTGGTGAACAACGGATATAGCAACGCGGAAATAAACGCTGCTATAAGAAGACACTTGGACCGTTGGTATAATTCAGAACCTAGAACAGAAACCACAACACCCCCAATAAAATTATATTACAAATCAACCATGCACAGTGAACATATAAAAGAGGAAAGAATAATGAAAGAAATAATCCGTAAAGGAGTAAAAAGCACTACTCCTAACCAAAACATAAACCTGATAATATTCTACAAAACCAAGAAGACTTCCGAACTCCTTATTAAAAACAGCCCGAAGCCGACGGAGAACCCTCTACAGCAGTCAAGCGTTGTATACATGTACACTTGCCCCCACGAAGGATGTAACCTTCAATGTAAGTACATAGGTATGACGTCGACCAAGCTGACGAGGCGTTTGACATGCCATCTTCAATCTGGTGCCCCTAGGAATCACATGAGACAAGCCCATGACATTACTCTAACAAGAGAAATGTTGAACAAGAATACTTGCATAATAGACAAAACCCAAGATTCAAGAAGATTACAAATTCTTGAGGCAATTCACATAAGAATAGAGTGACCTACCATGAACACCCAAATCACGGAACTATTTACTCTACCCACCATGAGAGTAAGGACAAGACAAGAACATATCGATGCCAACACAGAAGACAATGTCCAACATAACAGGCCAATTACACTGGATTAATCTTTGTGTTTAGATAGGAGATGCCTCGTATGGGCCATTAAGCCTTCTGCAGCCCCTATGTTTATCCCTTATGTATCCCCCCATGTTTTCACCTTCATTGTATTATCACCTGACCTAATGCGGGTATAAAATCAACTAGTTTTGTAAGATCTGTTCACTTGAGAATGAACCATGGAGGTTCGAAACGTCGTGCAAATTATACAAATAAGTGTAATACACTCTATAGTAAATCACTTCTTTTCTTCACCTTAAAAGTACGAAAATGAGTTTTGGAGAACTCCTATTTCAATTAAGCCCTGATGCTAAGAAAATAGTTAGAGGGATAGAAGCCCTAAACCAGAAAATAATAAATACAGAATATGCGGTCATATTCAATGAAATATATATATATATATATATATATATATATATATATATATATATATATATATATATATATATATATATAATATATATATATATATATATATATATATATATATATATATATATATACATATATGTCGTACCTAGTAGCCAGAACGCACTTCTCAGCCTACTATGCAAGGCCCGATTTGCCTAATAAGCCAAGTTTTCATGAATTAATTGTTTTTCGACTACCTAATCTACCTAACCTTACCTAACCTAACTTTTTCGGCTACCTAACCTAACCTAACCTATAAAGATAGGTTAGGTAAGGTAGGGTTGGTTAGGTTCGGTCATATATCTACGTTAATTTTAACTCCAATAAAAAAAAATTGACCTCATACATAATGAAATGGGAAGCTTTATCATTTCATGAGAAAAAAAATTGAGAAAATATATTAATTCAGGAAAACATGGCTTATTAGGCAAATCGGGGCTTGCTTAGTAGGCTGAGAAGCTATATATATATATATATATATATATATATATATATATATATATATATATATATATATATATATATATATATATATATATATATATATATATATATATATATATATATATATATATATATATATATATATATATATATATATATATATATATATATATATATATATATATATATATATATGTCGTACCTAGTAGCCAGAACTCACTTCTCATCCTACTATGCAAGGCCCGATTTGCCTAATAAGCTAAGTTTTCATGAATTAATTGTTTTTCGACTATCTAACCTACCTAACCTAACTTTTTCGGCTACCTAACCCAACCTAACCTATAAAGATAGGTTAGGTTAGGTTAGGTAGGGTTGGTTAGGTTCGGTCATATATCTACGTTAATTTTAACTCCAATAAAAAAAAATTGACCTCATACATAATGAAATGGCTAGCTTTATCATTTCATAAGAAAAAAATTAGAGAAAATATATTAATTCAGGAAAACTTGGCTTATTAGGCAAATCGGGCCTTGAATAGTAGGCCGAGAAGTGCGTTCTGGCTACTAGGTACGACATATATATATATATATATATATATATATATATATATATATATATATATATATATATATATATATATATATATATATATATATATATATATATATATATATATATATATATATATATATATATATATATATATATATATATATATATATATATATATATATATATATATATATATATATATATATATATATATATATTATTAAATATGACCGAAAAAGTAATATTAATAATTCTAACACGAATTTTCTCAATCTTTCGTACATTACGCTTCACTGTTGGAGGTAAATCAAAAATTAATTCTCCAAAATTCATTTTTATTTCTAGTCTGACGCGACACGGGCGCGTTTCGTAAAACTTATTACATTTTCAAAGACTTTAGTTCACAAATACACAACTGAATAGAACTTACGTATCTCAGATTTTATATCTACATTTGAGTGAGGTGGGAGGGGTGATGTGGCATTAACACAAGACAGAACAAGAGGGGATATTAATAGGGTATTAAAAGTATCAACACAAGACAGAACACAAACAATGGGTATTGAATAGAAGTGTTTGTAGAAAGCCTATTGGTCCATATTTCTTGATGCTTCTATATTGGAGCGGAGTCTTGAGGTGGGTAGAATATAGTTGTGCAATAATTGGCTGTTGATTGCTGGTGTTGACTTCTTGATGTGTAGTGCCTCCCAAACGTCAAGCCGCCTGCTATCGCTGTATCTATCGATGATTTCTGTGTTGTTTACTAGGATTTCTCTGGCGATGGTTTGGTTGTGGGAAGAGATTATATGTTCCTTAATGGAGCCCTGTTGCTTATGCATCGTTAAACGCCTAGAAAGAGATGTTGTTGTCTTGCCTATATACTGGGTTTTTTGGAGCTTACAGTCCCCAAGTGGGCATTTGAAGGCATAGACGACGTTAGTCTCTTTTAAAGCGTTCTGTTTTGTGTCTGGAGAGTTTCTCATGAGTAGGCTGGCCGTTTTTCTGGTTTTATAGTAAATCGTCAGTTGTATCCTCTGATTTTTGTCTGTAGGGATAACGTTTCTATTAACAATATCTTTCAGGACCCTTTCCTCCGTTTTATGAGCTGTGGAAAAGAAGTTCCTGTAAAATAGTCTAATAGGGGGTATAGGTGTTGTGTTAGTTGTCTCTTCAGAGGTTGCATGGCTTTTCACTTTCCTTCTTATGATGTCTTCGACGAAACCATTGGAGAAGCCGTTATTGACTAGGACCTGCCTTACCCTACAGAGTTCTTCGTCGACTTGCTTCCATTCTGAGCTGTGGCTGAGAGCACGGTCGACATATGCGTTAACAACACTCCTCTTGTACCTGTCAGGGCAGTCGCTGTTGGCATTTAGGCACATTCCTATGTTTGTTTCCTTAGTGTAGACTGCAGTGTGGAAACCTCCACCCTTTTCCATGACTGTTACATCTAGAAAGGGCAGCTTCCCATCCTTTTCCATCTCGTAAGTGAAACGCAGCACGGAACTCTGCTCAAATGCCTCCTTCAGCTCCTGCAGATGTCTGACATCAGGTACCTGTGTAAAAATGTCGTCAACATACCTGCAGTATATGGCCGGTTTCAAGTTCATGTCGATTAAGACTTTTTGCTCGATGGTACCCATATAGAAGTTTGCAAACAGGACACCTAGGGGAGAACCCATGGCGACCCCATCTACTTGCTTATACATGTGCCCATCCGGGCTCAAGAAGGGTGCCTCTTTAGTACAAGCTTGGAGTAGTTTCCTCAGAATATTTTCTGGTATGTCAAGAGGAGTACAGGCTGGATCACGATACACTCTGTCGGCTATCATTCCGATTGTCTCGTCCACAGGTACGTTGGTAAACAGCGATTCTACGTCCAACGAGGCTCTTATCCCTGTGGCCCGTGTGCCCCGCAGTAAGTCAACAAATTCCTTTGGAGACTTCAGGCTGAAGGCGCAAGGAACATAAGGAGTCAGCAGGCCGTTGAGTCGCTTCGCCAGTCTGTACGTGGGTGTGGGTATCTGGCTAATGATTGGCCGAAGTGGGTTTCCAGGCTTGTGCGTCTTGACATTTCCATACGAATATCCAGGTTTATATTCCCCAATGATCTTTGGCAGGTGGAGTCTGGATTTCTTGGCGTTCACAGTTTCGATCAGTTTGTTGACCTTTGCTTTTAATTCGGCTGTAGTGTCCTTCGTTACCCTTTGGAACTTAGTTTGGTCAGAGAGTATGATGTTCATTTTCGCCAGATATTCGTCTTTTTTAAGAATGACATATATTGGCGACTTGTCACCTCTCCTGACAACTATCTCCTTGTTCTCACGAAGGCTTTTAGCTGCCGCTTTGAGCTCGGGGGACAGTATGGTGCTTCTGTAGTTGCCTCGATTCTTTCCTCCTTCTGCAATAAGTTCTGCTTGTAAGGTATCTTTGGTAGTGACCTTCTTTTGTGTCTCGAGGTCGAATATGTCGTCCAACAGAATTTCCAACTCTACTTTCCGGGCCATCTCACTCGGTCTGGACATAACATGACAGTTTATGCCCAGATTTATGCCCAGGCATAAACTGTCATGTTATGTCCAGACCGAGTGAGATGGCCCGGAAAGTAGAGTTGGAAATTCTGTTGGACGACATATTCGACCTCGAGACACAAAAGAAGGTCACTACCAAAGATACCTTACAAGCAGAACTTATTGCAGAAGGAGGAAAGAATCGAGGCAACTACAGAAGCACCATACTGTCCCCCGAGCTCAAAGCGGCAGCTAAAAGCCTTCGTGAGAACAAGGAGATAGTTGTCAGGAGAGGTGACAAGTCGCCAATATATGTCATTCTTAAAAAAGACGAATATCTGGCGAAAATGAACATCATACTCTCTGACCAAACTAAGTTCCAAAGGGTAACGAAGGACACTACAGCCGAATTAAAAGCAAAGGTCAACAAACTGATCGAAACTGTGAACGCCAAGAAATCCGGACTCCACCTGCCAAAGATCATTGGGGAATATAAACCTGGATATGCGTATGGAAATGTCAAGACGCACAAGCCTGGAAACCCACTTCGGCCAATCATTAGCCAGATACCCACACCCACGTACAGACTGGCGAAGCGACTCAACGGCCTGCTGACTCCTTATGTTCCTTGCGCCTTCAGCCTGAAGTCTCCAAAGGAATTTGTTGACTTACTGCGGGGCACACGGGCCACAGGGATAAGAGCCTCGTTGGACGTAGAATCGCTGTTTACCAACGTACCTGTGGACGAGACAATCGGAATGATAGCCGACAGAGTGTATCGTGATCCAGCCTGTACTCCTCTTGACATACCAGAAAATATTCTGAGGAAACTACTCCAAGCTTGTATTAAAGAGGCACCCTTCTTGAGCCCGGATGGGCACATGTATAAGCAAGTAGATGGGGTCGCCATGGGTTCTCCCCTAGGTGTCCTGTTTGCAAACTTCTATATGGGTACCATCGAGCAAAAAGTCTTAGTCGACATGAACTTGAAACCGGCCATATACTGCAGGTATGTTGACGACATTTTTACACAGGTACCTGATGTCAGACATCTGCAGGAGCTGAAGGAGGCATTTGAGCAGAGTTCCGTGCTGCGTTTCACTTACGAGATGGAAAAGGATGGGAAGCTGCCCTTTCTAGATGTAACAGTCATGGAAAAGGGCGGAGGTTTCCATACTGCAGTCTACACTAAGGAAACAAATATAGGAATGTGCCTAAATGCCAACAGCGACTGCCCTGACAGGTACAAGAGGAGTGTTGTTAACGCATATGTCGACCGTGCTCTCAGCCACAGCTCAGAATGGAAGCAAGTCGACGAAGAACTCTGTAGGGTAAGGCAGGTCCTAGTCAATAACGGCTTCTCCAATGGTTTCGTCGAAGACATCATAAGAAGGAAAGTGAAAAGCCATGCAACCTCTGAAGAGACAACTAACACAACACCTATACCCCCTATTAGACTATTTTACAGGAACTTCTTTTCCACAGCTCATAAAACGGAGGAAAGGGTCCTGAAAGATATTGTTAATAGAAACGTTATCCCTACAGACAAAAATCAGAGGATACAACTGACGATTTACTATAAAACCAGAAAAACGGCCAGCCTACTCATGAGAAACTCTCCAGACACAAAACAGAACGCTTTAAAAGAGACAAACGTCGTCTATGCCTTCAAATGCCCACTTGGGGACTGTAAGCTCCAAAAAACCCAGTATATAGGCAAGACAACAACATCTCTTTCTAGGCGTTTAACGATGCATAAGCAACAGGGCTCCATTAAGGAACATATAATCTCTTCCCACAACCAAACCATCGCCAGAGAAATCCTAGTGAACAACACAGAAATCATCGATAGATACAGCGATAGCAGGCGGCTTGACGTTTGCGAGGCACTACACATCAAGAAGTCAACACCAGCAATCAACAGCCAATTATTGCACAACTATATTCTACCCACCTCAAGACTCCGCTCCAATATAGAAGCATCAAGAAATATGGACCAATAGGCTTTCTACAAACACTTCTATTCAATACCCATTGTTTGTGTTCTGTCTTGTGTTGATACTTTTAATACCCTATTAATATCCCCTCTTGTTCTGTCTTGTGTTAATGCCACATCACCCCTCCCACCTCACTCAAATGTAGATATAAAATCTGAGATACGTAAGTTCTATTCAGTTGTGTATTTGTGAACTAAAGTCTTTGAAAATGTAATAAGTTTTACGAAACGCGCCCGTGTCGCGTCAGACTAGAAATAAAAATGAATTTTGGAGAATTAATTTTTGATTTACCTCCAACAGTGAAGCGTAATGTACGAAAGATTGAGAAAATTCGTGTTAGAATTATTAATCTTACTTTTTCGGTCATATTTAATAATATATGTCTACAGGAAAGACTGCTACCAAAATATACTAATATATATATATATATATATATATATATATATATATATATATATATATATATATATATATATAATGAAGATACATTATATATATATATATATATATATATATATATATATATATATATATATATATATATATATATAATGAAGATACATGTATTGTATATATATAAATATATAATGAAGATACATGTATTGTATATATATAAATATATAATGAAGATACATTATATATATATATATATATATATATATATATATATATATATATATATATATATATATATATATATATAATGAAGATACATGTATTTTCAAAATCACGGAGCTCCCATCCCGTACAGACTGAACGACAGAGCAACTCTCTCTAAGATCAATGTTTATTTCACGTAAATTCGTTAATAAACACAAATGTTGTATATGCCTTAAGCAAGATAGAAATAAGAGCTTCATTTTAAATACATTACAATAGTCATATTTATAGCTCAAGTGAAGATACATATGTTTTATAGTAGCGCTCAGTAGCTTGTCGGGCATGGAGTGCAGACGCCTACGCACTTGCCGATATATTGTATAATTAACAAAGATACTCTAATAAAGCCTAAAATCTTATATGCCTCCAGAAAGACCGAGATATGAACATTATTATGATTGCACCAAATGAAATATATCATGTTCGAGAACAAAGATATATCAATTTTAAATTAAGTTTCGACTCTTGCTCGGGCGAGAGAGATGGGGCGACTCTCGCCCCATCTATTGGAGATTCTGTCCACTAAAAACCCAAAGCTACTCAAACCCTCCTAGCATTATTTAAGTAATGAAGTAATATGGTATATTTACTATAATGTTGGTGCTGAATGCAGAACATGAGAAAACATATATTTACTCCAAACTAATGTAACTTCATTATGAAATAAGTAAATAAGTAGCATCAAAGGAAGTCGACGGTCCAAGCATCAATGTTGTGGAGCGACTTATCCAAGATATATCATTGTTTGGAAAGTGTTTGTTGGTATATCCAGTTGTCGCACTTCTCTGCACAAATTATCACAAATATAAATTATGATGTTAACAAGTAGAATACGTATTTTTAATAAAATCTAACATAACTAGCCAGAAAACATTTAACATTTATTAAAAAATATATGTTTGGAAGTTAAATCGACTTCATAGGACAATAGTTTTGTTATATATACTCGTCATTCGTTGACATGCGTTCGCTACTTAAACTACCATGTACTGTACTTATGTAAAATCTCCCATGTCTCTTCACTCATCTCACCGAACCCTACAGGCTCTGTGATATATTGTTTAATTAATTGAGATTCAGAAATAAAGCTTATAATTGTATATGTTATCAAAAAGGCTGAGTTTAGTTTAGTTAATTTATTATGCACCTCATACCCATCCTATGGGCGATAGTGGAGTGTTACAGAGGCACATAATGGGCTCAGGGACTGAGCCCCACAACTCATATAGCCAAGCAAGTTATAATCTTGATAAGCTAGTTACAAAAGTCAATGCACATTGTCACATCAACAATGGGCTCGAGACCGACCACAAGTACAGTTTATAATTTAAGCAACTGACATATATGGAGGGCTAGTGTCACAATTGATATGTTTATCCTACACATAACCCCCTCTCCCCCATCCAATAGGCAGCGGTGGATAGGTTACAATCAAGTCGTTTTTTGCATTTTATTCAGAGATTAGATCTTATTGGGTGAGGAAAGATATTCATATTTTAAAGAAGGCTTCTTGGCTGATGCTCTCCATTGATGGAAAATATACAACCTTTTGAAAATCAATGTTAGTTTTATCTAGATATTGTAATTAACGAAAGTATTTATGTCATCAGAAAGGTAGAAATATAGGCTACATTTAAAATCCTTTGTCATAAATATAAGTGAAGTGAAAACGAAGATATATGCGTTTTGATAGTTATTTGATGGCTAGCTCTGAGAGTGTGAAGCCCTGCACACCAGCCAATAAATAGTATAATTAGTTTCCATATATTTTAATTAATCTTAAAAATCTATATGTCAGAAAAAAGGAAGATGTAGACGTTAATGTGACAACATTTAAAAATATATATCTCTTAAGTTAAATAAATAATTCCACCTTATCGCCGGTGTCCGGACACATGAAAACTACCTAGGTATCAGTATCCAGCCAGGCGGGGATCACAGGCTGCACAATACTGATAAATTATGTAATGCACTACTTGTGGTCGATCTCGAACCCATTTATGATGTGACGACTTATAGTGAATTTTGTAACTAGCTCATCAAGATTGTAACTTGCTTAGCTAAATGAATTGTGGGGTTCGGTCCATTCATTTTCTTTCTTTATTATGCACTCCATAATACCCATCCCGTGGGCGGTGGTGTAAAGGATTACAGAGACACATAATCGGTTCAGGAACTGAACCCTCTAGTTCGTTTAGCTAAGGAAATAACAATCTTTTGACGCTAGTTACAAAATTATTAATGTACACATACTTATGCCTACATGTACATATACATACGTATACATATATACATACACATACATATTTAATCACCAACACAAATACACACATCAGTAATCTTTTGTGTCACAAGTGATTCAACAAGAGGCTCACAACAGTCACTATACAAGGCACTTTATATCTATGAGGAGTCGCACAGTTACTAGTCTTGCTCCACACCCACCCAACTGGGCGGCAGCTTTACAGTCATGTGCTCCCATGGGTTGGAGCCCCATACCCATTCTCTGGGTGGTTGGAGCCCCATACCCATCCTGTGGGTTGTAGTGGACGCCATACTTATCCTGTGGGTGGTATTGGACCCCATACCCTTCCTGTGGGTGGATGTGATCCCCATACTCATCCTGTGGGTGGATGTGACCTTCATACCCATCCTGTGGGTGGTATTGAACCCCCTTACCCACCTAACAGGTGGTAGTGGACAATATACCCATCCTGTAGTTGGTATAATAAACACAATACCATCCTGTTTGCAGTAGTTTACCCCATAGACATTCCAACGGAACATCGTTTTCTGTTAGCGTTCCTACAAAACATCCTTTAAAGATTTTTTAAGCACAAACTATGGTATATAATATTGATTGGTGAAGGACTGTTATTTTTTTATTTTTAGATATATACAAGAGTTGTTACATTCTTGTACAGCCACTAGTACGTGTAGCGTTTCGGGCAGGTCCCTGGAATACGATCCCCGCCGCGAAGAATCGTTCTTACAACCAAGTACACATTTTACTGTTGAGTTAAACAGAGGCTACAGTTAAGGATTTGCGCCCAGTAAATCCTCCCCGGCCAGGATACGAACCCATGACAAAGCGCTCGCGGAACGCCAGGCGAGTGTCTTACCACTGCACCACGGAGACTGGCTATTCTATGTAATAATTTTTAGTGCTTATTATAATTTACTAAGAACAACTAATATTTCTCAAAACAAAACTTCGAACCTTCAATAGGATGTAGCTGATCTGTAATATTCTAAGAGCATGGACAACAGTAGGTAAATTTCACAACCCATGGGGGACCTGAAAACTACAATTTTCATTATAATTGAACCAATCACGACTATTCTGCTGTCTAGGTTGACGGACGGGTACTGTGAGACGTAAATTGGTACGTGAGGAAGAGTTTGGGCCTTGGAAAAAAAGTAACTGGGAATATATCACATATTTACTAATTCATATTCAACATATTGACTTTAAGCATTAAGTCATATATGTGCTGTCTTGTGTGAGAACGGGTTGCAGAAGCACACTGCAACTGATGTACAGGATCCCTTAACCACTCGACCAACATGACCGGACAAAAGAGGATGGTAGCCAAGGGTAATTCCCCATCCCCACGCCGGCACTCCGATGGTAATCTTGGGCATGGTATTTTATCAAATCACCTCATTCTTTGGGGCACACTTAAGGAACACAAATGCGAACAAGCCTGAACGGTCTCCAGGCATATATGCAACTGAAAACTCACACCCCAGAAGTAACTCGAAGCTCAGACCCATCCTACAAGTGGTATGGACCCCTTACTCACCTAACAGGTGGTAATGGACCGTATACCCATCCTACAGTAGGTAGTGTACACAATACCATCCTTTTTGCAGTAGTTTACCCCATACACATTCCAACGTAACATCGTTTTCGGTTGATGTTCCTATAATATATTCTTCAAAGATTTCTAAAGCACAAACTTTTGTATATAATGTTAATTGGTGAAGCACTTTTATTTTATATAATTAATTACAATGCTTAACATATTTAATAAGAACAAGTAATATTTCTCAAAACAAACCTTTGAGCCTTTAATAGAATGTAGCTGATCTGTAATATTCTAAGAACATGGACAATAGAAGGTAAATGTGGAGGGAACCATATTCAAAATACCCGCCAGGGTAACTTTTTAGATTAGCCGCTCCTGATTGGTGGGCGGCAGCTCGTCACCGTGCGTGTGCGCATCACCCGCGCGCATGCCTGGAGGCGAGGAGGAGGACAGACGAGAACCGCACCTGACCGAGAACGGACCTGTAAGCACCGCCCCCTGGACTGTGGTTATCCAGTACCCCATATTGGCCAGCTATTATTGGACCTCGCCCATCCTCGCCCAGGGAAGACGTCGTATTGCTTCAGCAGCCCTGGGAGAAGACTTCAGCCCAAGGTGAGCCGCTGTTTCCCCCATTTTCTATACATTCTATTGTATGTCGATTACCACGTGGTTGGTCAGCCATAGCCCCTAGGCGACTGCCTCCACACTGACACAGTGAGTAATCGGCCTACACGGTGTGATCAAGAGGACCTCGCCACGCTGTACACATCATTTTCCTGCTGCAAGTGATTGAGACTGTGTTCAACATTACAGTGAAATTTACTGTCGTCGGTTGCACCATAGATGTTCTCCAGTTGCTAGGACTTGATTTGTGATTTTCAGCTGCGTTGTTTCTGATTTTGTGTTAACTGATTCCAGTATTTGTGCTTTATTCCCCCATTTCTTGCATTTTCCTGTGATTTTCTATACTTCGTCGTACCTTTGTACCTGCTTCAAGAGTGTTCTACATCCCTCTGCATCCAGCAAGATTTTCGAGGTTAGCTTCATTTCCCTGATTTTTTGCCCTCTTTGCTGCATCAATATTCCCCATTTTTGGCAATTTTCTCTATTTTTGTTGAATTTCGGTGTATAAAATTATTATCAAGACGACGCCATCACCACGCTGCTCCGCCGCCATACTTGTTCTTACATGCGGCCAGCCCCACCCACCTGTTGGCGTCGGCTCTACCAGTTGGCGTCGGCTCTACCAGTTGGCGTCTGCTCTACCAGTTGGCGTTCCCGCTTCCTACTAAGGTTGTATCATCAATTTTCTTTGCATTTCCTATTTTTCTAGATATTTTACATCAGAATTAGCAGTATTCAATATTTTTGTCCTTATAATAGGGGGAGGAGGAAGTTGATCCCTCACGGATTCAGCCTTCGTTCACGAGCGTATCCGGGCTCAGTATTATTGTTTACTCATGGTCGTGGAGGACTCAGAGGCGTCGGCTATACATAGGTGTTTGTTGCATCTTACTGGACTGTCTCCTACTTTGCCTTCACGAACTTTCCTTATATATATGTCTCCAAGGAGACATATGTGTCAAGAAAATTTGTGCTGGTGTACTAGAAAATTTGTGCTGGTGTACTAGAAAATTTGTGCTAGTGTACTAGAACCCTGAGAAAAAGAAATCATCCTTCTACCCTGAACTTACCCATTCCTCTGAAATTGGATGTGTTGTTCTTTAACAAGGGCATGAATTTTGAACTATATGCTCATTGCTGAATATTGGTATTAGTGAATAAACTTACTTTTCAGTAACATTTGATAAATTTACTTAAGACATTGGTTAAGTGACTGATATTGATTGCATATGTGAAATTTGATATGTTGGATTATGGTGGTTGCTAATGTCCACTTTGTAGGAGAACATTACTACATATGATCATCCTACGCGTCTCCAGTGAAAATACCTAGTAATAAGTGAAAAGTTCTTACCTAACATATGCTTGTAAAAGTGCATTGTATATTTACATTCTAGTTTTAAGTGCATGCTTCTAGTTTTAAGTGCATGTTTCTAGATTTAAGTGCATGATTCTAGACCTAAGATAATCCTAGATTTCATACATGATCAAGTTCAGTGTAAGCGCTTATAATTGTCCAGTCCTAGTGAGTGTTCAAGACCATACCAAGTGCATTCCATCTTTTGAAAATTTTGGGGAGGGAGTAATATTGGGGTCAGGTCATCCTAATTATTGGGGCCACCCTAGTTTTCTCCAAATGTTTGGACAATCGTACAGTGGATAGTTACTTCAAACATACTGGATAATTGCTAAGTGGCAACGGCTTCCATTGGTTACAAGCTTGGAGCAGGATACTATTCTTGACCATTCCTAGTTTTAAGGCCTATTCTCAGACGTGTCTTATTCTTATTCATTGCTGGTTTACTTTGGCTGTGAACGTACATTTTTGCAAAAAGACTAGTTCTGAGCTGTGGCTTTTCATTACAGCAAGATGTCCCGCATACGCATTAACTTGGCGTCTGTAACCGATCTAATAACATTACTGGGAGTGTCATACACACTGGCCAATAGAATTGTTAAGTTCAGACACACACACACTATCACGGCAGACAACATCCATCATATAGCGCACCTTAAGATTACAACGTCTTTATTGAATGCCATATCTTTTGACACGGAACCAGCACCTCATGGCTCAGGTTCTGTCACAGTGGCGGACCCAAATACTGGAAGACGTTCAGGCTCGCCATCATCTGATGGGAATGCCTCCGCAGTCTCTGGAGGCGCAGCTACACGCAGTCGCACCAGACGTGGGTCTCCTTCTCGTAGTATCCATGGTTTGCACAATTCTGGTTTTCAGAGGCAGGGGAATATTTCCACTAAGGGTTCGTCTCATTCCACTCGTCATCCAGTTCGGAGGGTGTCAGCTAGCTCTCAGGATTCTGATTCAGATGACTCCACGTATCCTCGACAGTGGAACAGTCATGGTCGAAGGAATAATTCATTCCGTCCACCATCTCGAGAACTCGATTATGATGGTAAATCTGATTGGACTCCATTCTATCGCCGTTTCACATCGTATGCAGCGGAAAAAGATTGGAGTGGCACGACTTCTCTAACAAACTTGGGTTGGTGTCTTAAGGGAAAAGCTAGTGATTTTTACAATCGGATACTAGACCGGGGACCATCAATTGATTATACTCGCATGATGCACAAACTTGTAAAGAGATTTGGAGGTAGGGAGGTTTTGGACGTGGCAATAATGAAGTTTTCTCAGGCCCACCAGCAGAATGATGAGGACATCTTAGAATGGGCTGATAGAGTCCAGCACTTGGCCCATCGAGCCTACAAACATCTGGAACGGGTAGAGGAAGAGCAGATGGCATTCATGCGATTTGGCCAAGGTTTGTTAGATAAGCGTCTAGCAGAGTATATTTGCAACGCTAATATTTCATCCATGGAAAAAGCCATTGATAGGGCTCAAACATTTCAGCATAATTCTGTTGCCATTCACGGGTCAGCAGGGTCCCAAGGCCCAGAAGTGCGGATAAATGCCGTGGGTAGGCCTTCCCGATATGAACAACCAGCAAGGAGTAATTTAGCTTTCCACCTCCGCTCAAGGACACCCACAAAATCGCCAGAGTTGTCACCGGCTAATAGTTTATCAGGCCAGGGTAAGGGGGGTCCCCGGCAAACAAATGCTGGATCAGGATCCCCCATCTCTTGCGGGAATAGATACAAAATTAGATAAATTGACAGGCATGAACGCAAAACTAGACGAAGTCGTCTCAGGAATCTCAGGGGTTCGCGACAAATTGGATGAGGTATGTGAGGGTTTGAGGCGTCTCACAAACGCCATCCTATCGCCTAGGGGCCATCGCTCCCCATCACCTAGGAGGAGTAGTAATTGTTATCTATGTGGGGAATAAGGTCATTTTGCTCGTGATTGCCAACAATCTAAGAGTGGCTGGGACGAAAGCCGTAAACAGGAAGAGCGTTCTAATGATAAGTATCATGTTTCGTTTGTGGAGGAGGATCAGTCTTTAAACAAAGACGGGTCGGTTCAAAAGGCCTTGATTCGACCCATGACTTGCCAGGCCAGCAGAGCATGGTTACACCACCTCCAAGGACACCAAGTCCTTCTCGAGGGTTCAAAACTTATACCCTCCAAATACCAGCACTGGATACTCATCAGGAAGATTGGCCGCCTGATCAGACATTTGCAGAAGGTGCGCCTGAAACGATAGCACTGGCAGACGAAAAGAACATAAGCGACGGACAAGTGTCGCAAGATGAAGATGACTTCTATCAACATGAGGGAGTACATTTAAGGTTCCAGCAAGTAGGTGAAGAGGAAGGATTCTCTCAAGAGCAGAGTAGTTGTTTTCCCAGGGAGGACGAGGTAGACCAATCCTGCACACCCGAGGGCATCGATAAGCAGGAAAGGGAGGAACAAGAACAAATATCTATTAGGCAATTACGGTCTGGGTCCATGTTCTGGATCCCAATTCAAGTAGAGAATGTAATGGTGAAAGCAATGGTTGACACAGCGGCCAACCCGTTCTCGCAAATTTAATAAGTCAATATTGACTTATTAAATATGTGCATAGGTGACATACTTAACATAATAGTTTCCCTTGAAAACCTTCATAGAAAACACCGACCTTACCTAACCTACTTAGTATGTTAAGATAAGCATCTTATTGCTTCATAATTACAATTATTACCTAACCTATACCTATAATAGGTTAAGTAACAATTGTAATTACGAAGCTATAAGATGCTCATTTTAACATACTAAGTAGGTTAGGTAAGGTCGGTGTTTTCTATGAAGCTTTTCAAGGGAAACTATTATGTTTAGTATGTCACCTATGCACGCAACTAATAAGTCAATATTGACTTATTAAATTTGCGAGAACGGGTTGCAGCGGCAGAGGTCACAATAATATCTCAAGAGGTTTATCAACAGTTGATACCTCCACCCCCAGTAATAAGGCGGATCACACTCAATACCGCGGGGAAATGTATGTGTATTCCAGGAACACTGACAGGGCCGGTTACATTACTAATTGCTGGAGGGAAATTTGAAGTAAACATATAAGTAGCACCAATTGAAGATAACATGCTATTGGGGCTGGATTTTATGAAACGTCAGCGCATAAGCTTGGCCTTGGCTCAATCTCAAATGATATTACAGGGACAAATCATTCCTATGCAATTGGGAAGGGAAGATACACCAGACTCAAACTCTAACCCTTGCATAGCTAAAGTGGCAGTGTCTCAACACACCATCATTCCACCTCGGTCGATGGCAAACGTCCTATGTGAACTGGACAATAACATGCCACAATACCTAGTAGAACCCTTGGATGAGGGGAGAGTACCAATAATGCGCACTTTACACCAAAATGGGAAAACCCTACGAATATGTGTACTTAATGTCACAGAAAGGAATCTCACATTGAAGAGACAGATGCATGTGGCTAACGCAGAAGCAGCATGGGAAGTTTTACCCAACTCTAGGCCAGCAATGGCTGTAAGGTCAATAGGGGAAACATCACAGGAAACCCACGATAATTTACCCAATCATATGTTAAGCCTATTACAGGGCATAGAAGATACCCTGACAGCAGAACAGGCGTGCCAACTATCTCGGTTGCTAATGACATATAAAGATGTATTTGCAGCAAGCGAATTTGACTTGGGTTCTTTTAATGAGGTGTCACACCACATCAACACAGGCAATGCCAGCCCGGTGAAACAAAAAATACGACGAACACCAGCATGTTTTGCACAGGAGGAAAAAGGACACCTTCAGCGTATGCTTGATGCAGGTATTATTCAACCATCAATATCTGAGTGGGCATCAGCACCAGTATTAGTGAGGAAGAGGGATACTTCAGTTCGGTGGTGCGTGGACTACCGAGAACTGAATTCTAGTACCATAAAAGATGTATATCCACTTTCATTAGTTGATGAATATTTAGACACGTTGGCAGGGAACGAATGGTTTAGTAAATTAGATGCCAATTCAGCGTATTACCAAATTAACGTAGCAGAGGAAGACAGAAAAAAGACGGCATTTATCACCAAGTATGGTCTTTTTGAATTTAAGAAAATGGCTTTTGGCCTTTGCAATGCACCAGCTACTTACACAAGAGTAATGAATCTAGTGTTACGGGAATTAAATTGGGAGACCGTGCTAGCTTTTTTGGATGACATCTTAGTGCTAGGTGAATCCTTTCAGAGTCATCTCTTCAACCTGGAACAAGTTTTTGAACGATTTAGAAAATATGGTCTACGCCTTAAACCGCAAAAATGTGCTCTATTTAAAAGGCGGGTGGAATTCTTGGGCAGAATTGTTAGCCGGACGGGGCTGGAATTGGGAAAGGAGGCCATAGAGGCAGTGGTGAGCTGGCAAACTCCTAGGTCATCCAAGGATGTGGAAAAATTCTTAGGATTAGCCAATTATCACAGGGTTTTTATAAAAGGATTTGCGGAGCTAGCAGCCCCTTTATATGCCTTAACCGGGGCAAACAAATTTAAGTGGGAATGTAAACATCAAGAGGCTTTCGGCGCAATCAAAACTGCTTTGACTACGACCCCTGTTTTGGGATTACCCAATGGACAAGATCCATTTATCCTAGATACTTACGCCTCTGATTGGGCAATAGGTGCTGAGTTACTGCAAGTTCAGGACGAGCAGGAGAAGGTCATTGCTTATGCTAGTTTTGCACTAACCCCAGAGCAGAGACGGTATTGCACTACCAGGAAGGAGTTGTTGGCAGTTGTGAGGTTTACCAGACTTTTTCGGCACTATTTACTGGGCCGGCCTTTCATGGTCCGAACGGATCATGGCAGTCTGGTATGGTTGACTAGGTTCAAGAACCCCCAGGGCCAATGAGCTCGTTGGTTGGAGGAACTAAGTCAGTTTGACTTGAAAATACAACACAGGCCTGGAAAGAAACACACCAATGCGGACTCGTTGTCGAGGGAAGGGGACAATCAGCAGCTATGTACACTTTTTCGTCATGACATGCCCTTACAGGATTTACCGTGAGGGGGCTGTTCTTATTGCCGTATGGCACACCAAAACTGGGCAACATTCCACGAAACGGTAGATGACGTGGTCCCACTAGCTACTGGATCACTCAATTGTACATGTAGTATTCAGGCTCGGAGGACAATTAGACAAATAAACACCGAGCCTCCTTCGACAGACTGGTGGTCGGAAGACGACGATGTGAGCGTGTTCCCATGGGACCGGGGGATACAGATCAACGAGAAGTAGAGGACACATCCGGAATGAGACGGGAAGAAGTCCTACCAAATATAGTAAGCATTCAAATACTCACAAAGGCCACAGGGGAAAGATATGGGATGCCCATTCGTGAATTGCAGGAGCAGACTGAAAATGACCCAGACATGAGTATGGTGAGAGCCTGGGTCAGCAACCGGCAGAGGGGGACTTATTCGGAGCCAGCCCCGCCATAAAATACTACTGGCTCAACAAAGAGGCCTTTGTTTTAGAAAACGACCTTTGGTGGTGGAATAAGGTAGACCAGGATGGAATGGCTCAAAAACTGTTGTACATCCCAAATAGTTTGAGAGAGGAAGTGTTGAATTTATGCCATGATATACCCGATATGGGTCATCAGGGCAGGAACCGCACATTGGAGAGAGTAAAAGCAAAGTATTTCTGGTACGGACTAACAACCCAGGTTGCGAATTATGTGGCTTCATGTCATCTCTGCAGTCTCAATAAAAAAGCATCCAAATCCAGTAGGCATGAATTACTCAGGTACCATGCTGGGGCACCAATGGAAAGGGTCCACTTAGACTTTTTGGGACCACTGCCCAAGACTCAGAAGGGGAATGAATATCTTTTGGTAATGGTGGACCAATTTACCAAATGGATAGAATGCATACCACTACCGTCCCAAACCGCAGAGAATACGGCAAGAGCGGCGCTCGATGGATTCTTCACCCGGTTTGGATATCCATTTCAAATATTAACCGATCAAGGGAGGAAATTTGAAAGTGACTTATTCATTAAACTTTGCGAGATGATGCATATCCACAAGACCCGTACCACAGCTTATAGGCCGTCAGCAAATGGCCAGGTAGAACGGTACAACAGAACCATCATGGATGCCTTGCGATGTTATGCCAGTTCTCAACAGGATAGTTGGGATGACTACGTTCAACATATAGCTGGGGCAACTAGGTCAAGCGTGAATCGACGAACTGGATTCACTCCTAACAAGTTAATGCTTGGCCGAGAAACTAACCAGCCGATAGATCTGATGTATCCCCGGGAGGGATGTCCTATTCAAGAAACAATACCTTATTTAGCGCAGTTGCAGCAGGAAATAGAAGGGGCACACGAGCTAGCCCGGAAATCTCTCTCATCTACTCAAGAACGGATGAAGAAAGATTACGATCTGAGGGCACGGTCACTAACCTATGAAAAGGGCGATCTTGTTTATCTACTGGATACAGCACAGACGAAAGGGCAGTGTAAGAAACTATCGCCACAATGGAAAGGGCCGGGAATCATCATACATAAATTTTCATCCTGTTTATTTCGAGTTACACTTCAACGTGACCTCATTACAGTAAATCATGATAGACTAAAGAAATGTAAGGACCGTGTACGTCCAAATTGGGTGGTTCAATTCAAACAGCACATGACACAAGTTCCAGAAGCGACATCATTACCCTATCAGGACCTTTACTGCATATGTAGGCAACCATATGACAGAAAATTTATGGTGCAATGTGATGGGTGTGCGGAGTGGTTTCATGGGAGCTGTGTGGGAGCAACCGTGGCGAATGTACGTTCTCAGCCGGAGTATATTTGTCCATGGTGTAAGAACGCAAGTAGGGAATAATTTCAATACTTGCCTTTCTTACTGTTGTCACTATTTATTGCAGCACCACGTCTGAACACGACGATGGCTACCAAGGAGTCATCATCGGATTACTCTGACTACGAGTCAGAAGCCCGACGGCCATCAAAAGGACAAGGAAAGATCCGTCGGGTTCCTATCATCTCCAAGTGAGGGTTAATAATGAAATACTTGGATACCCAACGCCAGTTGAGTCAGGTGGAAAGTCCTGGAGGGGAGACACTAGAACCCGCGAAGGACATGGACGAATTCGTTCCATCTTATTCCTTCTCTAGCGGAAATATAAGTCTAGCAAGACGTCACCCAACTGGAGACACAAGGTCTCTTTCTAATTCGACCTCAAGCGTGGACACGCACTTAGCAACGTGTCACCACGATTATACAGGCCCCCATAAACCCACCAGTGTATTCTTGGCTCCTTGTACCTGGAGTGTCTCCTTTTTTGACAGTCACTTCAGAGTGAATGATGCCCTGACTAAGGGAGATTTAATTTCCGGTGAGGACACTCTCCTCCCGGTTTATGCCCTGCGAAAACTTAACCTGCAAACCAAAGAACTTAATCCAACACCAACCCACGGTTTGGCAGGTGGGGTCATGGCTTATATGGACCCGATGAAATACCCAAGGAGCTGTGAGACTCCTCCCGGGTGGGTAATGTCATTGGGACTCTACCCAGGCTGTGCTGATGCAATGTCCCTCAAAACCCTAAGGATATATATGGAAGTACTGCCAACGGTACCTCTGGGACCAGTTGGATTTAATTGGGAAACAGCACTCCTGGGAGAAAGGAAAATACAAAGAGACGTTTTCCGACACGTTCTCCAATATGCCTCGGTGAGGCGACCTCTAGTCATCTCCCTACGCCCCCAAAGAGGAGATACCTCGGACTTAATTTTCTGTACAGCGCTCACGGATCTGCAGGAATTCTGCGGATCCGCTCAACCCATGCATTTACGAGGTTTTACAGGGTCGGGAGAGACAGTTCGAAAATGGCTAAAGTTTTTCCCAAATACATATTTCAGTCTATATGTCGGGGAACAGCCCATGAACCAGCCATTAGATGTGTTGACGGCCATGCCGAAAGAGCGATTACTCCTGGAGTCGGCGGCACCTGTGACCATCGAGGCAGGGACCACCCCGCATATATCACCCGCATACGTTGGGGACGTGGGAATATATATTGCACAATGGCTGAACGTGGACATCACACTCCTGGCCGAAGTTACTCCTGCGAACGGTCGGAGGCTGTTCAAGACTGGGCAAAAGAAACAATAAAAGAAAGAAGAAAGAAAACAAAATATAAAGTGTAGTGTAGTGTAGTGTGATTGTACAAAATGTGAATATAAATAATATTATATATATAGAAAATTGAAAATGAAAATAATATTTAATTTAATACAAATAAAAAGGATGCAAGGAAGTACTTGCATGCCAATAGAATATATAATTTTATACTTAATAAAAAGTGAATTGTACATGTGTATATAATAAAAAAATGACAATATTCTTTTTCAGTTAAAACCAGACATTCCATTCCATTACTATACACACCATTCCACTCCTCAATTGAAGCCAGTGGTGGGTGCATCCACGAAAGGAACAGTTTAAGTTATATTAATTTCTAATACACCCCTTACTTTATAGAGACGGGGGAAGTGTGGAGGGAACCATATTCAAAATACCCGCCAGGGTAACTTTTTAGATTAGCCGCTCCTGATTGGTGGGCGGCAGCTCGTCACCGTGCGTCTGCGCATCACCCGCGCGCATGCCTGGAGGCGAGGAGGACAGACGAGAACCGCACCTGACCAAGAACGGACCTGTAAGCACCGCCCCCTGGACTGTGGTTATCCAGTACCCCATATTGGCCAGCTATTATTGGACCTCGCCCATCCTCGCCCAGGGAAGACGTCGTATTGCTTCAGCAGCCCTGGGAGAAGACTTCAGCCCAAGGTGAGCCGCTGTTTCCCCAATTTTCTATACATTCTATTGTATGTCGATTACCACGTGGTTGGTCAGCCATAGCCCCTAGGCGACTGCCTCCACATAAATTTCACAATCCAGGTGGGACCTGAAAACTTCAATTTTCATTATAATTGAACCCATCACGACCATTTTGCCGTCTACAGCGATGGACGGGTACTGTGAGACGTAAATAGGTACGTAGAGAAGAGGTTCGGCCTTGATAAAAATATAACTGGGAATATACCACATATGTACTAATGCAAAAGCAAAATATTGACTATAAGCAATAAGTCACATATGTGCTGTCTTGTGTGAGAGCGGGTTGCACACCCAGTGGTTGCCTCCACATCCAGTGGTTGCATCCACTCCCAGTGGTTGCCTCCACATCCAGTGGTTGCCGCCACACCCAGTGGTTGCCGCCACACCCAGTGGTTGCCGCCACATCCAGTGGTTGCCGCCACATCCAGTGGTTGCCGCCACACCCAGTGGTTGCCGCCACACCCAGTGGTTGCCGCCACATCCAGTGGTTGCCGCCACACACAGTGGTTGCCGCCACACCCAGTGGTTGCCGCCACATCCAGTGGTTGCCGCCACATCCAGTGGTTGCCGCCACATCCAGTGGTTGCCGCCACATCCAGTGGTTGCCGCCACACCCAGTGGTTGCCGCCACATCCAGTGGTTGCCGCCACACCCAGTGGTTGCCTCCACTCCCAGTGGTTGTCGCCACACCCCAGTGGTTGCCGCCACACCCAGTGGTTGCCTCTGAACCTAGTGGTTGCCTTCACACCCAGTGACTGCCTCCCCACCCAGTGGCTGCCTCCCCACTCAGTGGCTGCCTCAACATTCAGTGGTTGCCTCCACACCCAGTGGCTGCCTCAACATTCAGTGGTTGCCTCCACACCCAGTTACTCCCCTCACACCCATAGTTTCCTCAACACCCAGTGGTTGATTTAAGGTCCGGTAGTTACCTCCACACCCAATGCTTTCCTCCACACCCAGTTACTGCCCCTTCACCCAATGGTTGTCTTCACACCCAGTGGTTGCGCCAACACCAGTATTTGCTTCTACACCCAGTGGTTGCGTTCACACCCACTTGATGCCTGAAAAAACAGAGGTTGCATCCACACCCAGTGGTTGCCTCCACACCCAGTGGTTGCCTCCACACCCAGTGGTTGCCCCCACACCCAGTGGTTGCCTCCACACCCAGTGGTTGCCTCCACACCCAGTGGTTGCCTCCATACCATGTGGTTGCCGCCACACCCCAGTTGTTGCCTCCACACCCAGTGGCCTCCACACCCAGTAGTTGCCTCCACACCCAGTGGTTGCCGCCACACCTAGTGGTTGCCTCCACACCCAGTGGTTGCCTCCACTCCCAGTGGTTGCCGCTACACCCAGTTAATGCCCCTACACCCAGTGGTTGCCTCAACACCCAGTGGTTGCCTCCACTCCCAGTGGTTGCCGCTACACCCAGTTATTTCCCCCAACACCCAGTGGTTGCCGCCTCACCCAGTGGTTGCCTCCATACCCAGTGGTTGCCTCCATACCATGTGGTTGCCGCTACACCCAGGTACTGCCCCCTCACATAGCGGATGCCTCCACACCCAGTGGGTGCCTCCACACCTATTGGTTGCTACCACACCCAGTTACTGCCCCCTCACATAGCGGATTCCTCCACACCCAGTTTTAGCCGCCACACACAGTTACTTCCGCTAAACTCTGTGGTTGCCACCACACCCAGTGGTTGCATCCACACCCAGTGGTTGCCTCAACATTCAGTGGTTGCCTCCACACCCAGTGGTTGCCTCCACACCTATTGGTTGCTACCACACCCAGTTACTGCCCCCTCACATAGCGGATGCATCCACACCCAGTTTTAGCCGCCACACCCAGTTACTGCCCTCACACCCATAGTTGTCTCAACACCCAGTGGATGACTTAAGCCCCAGTAGTTGCCTCCACACCCAGTGGTTGCCGTAACACCCAGTGGTTGCCTCCAGACCCAATGGTTTCCTCCACACCCAGTAACTGCCACTACACCCAGAGGTTGCCTCCACACCCAATGGTTGTCTCCACACCCATTTGTTCCCTCTCCACCGAGCTGTTGCCTAAACAGCCAGTTGTTGCCTCAAGACCCATTAGTTCCCTCCACACTCAGTACTTGCCTCCACACTGAGTGGTTGCTGCCACACCCAGTTACTGCCCCCACACCCAGTGATTGCCCCCACAGCCATTGATTGCCTCCATACCTAGTGGTTACCTCCACACCCAGTGGTTGCATCCACTCCCAGTGGTTGCCACAACACCCAGTGGTTGCCTCCACACCCATTGGTTGCCTCCACACCCAGAGGTTGCCTCCACACCCAATGGTTGTCGCGCACCCAGTGGTTGCCTCCACACCCAGTGGTTGCCTCCATACCCCAGTGGTTTCCTCCACACACAGTGGTTGCTGCTACACCTGATACCTGATCAACCAGGCTGTGACTCATACGTCAGGCTGCGAGCAGCCGCGTCTAACAGCCTGGTTGATCAGTCCAGCAACCAGGAGGCCTGGTCGACGACCGGGCCGCGGGGACACTAAGCCCCGGAAGCCCCTCAAGGTAACACCCAGTTATCGCCCCCACACCCAATGGTTGCCTCCACACCCAGTAGTTGCCTTAACAACCAGTGGTTGCCTCCACACCCAGTGGATGCCTACACAACCAGTGGTTCGTTAAAACCCATTGGGTGCCTTAACACCCAGTGGGTCCTCCACACCCAGTGGTTGCCTCCACACCCAATGGTTACCTCCACACCTAGTGGTGGCCGCCACACCCAGTGGTTGCCTCCACTCCCAGTGGTTGCTTCCACACACAGTGGTTGCCTCCACTCCCAGTGGTTGCCGCCACAACCTGTGGTTGCCGCCACATCCAGTCGTTGCCTCCACACCCAGTTCTTGCCTCCACACCCACTTGTTGCATCCACACCCAGTTGTAGCCTTTCCACCCAGTGGTTCCCTCCACACCCAGTTGTTGTCTCCACACCCAGTGGTTGCCTCCACAGTCAGTTACTGCCCCAACACCCAATGGTTGCCTCCACACCCAGTGGTTGCCTCCACACCCAGTGTTTGCCTCCATACCCAATTACTGGCCTAACACCCAGTGGTTGCCTCCATTCCCAGTAGTTGCCTCCATTCACAGTGGTTTCCTCAACACTCAGTGGATGCCTCCAACCCCAGTGGTTGCCTCCACAACCAGTAGTTGCCTTAACACCTATTGGTTGCCTCCACATTCAGTTACTGCCCCAACACCCAGTGGTTGCCCCCACACCCAGTGGTTGCCTCCACTCCCAGTGGTTGCCGCTACACCCAGTGGTTGCCTCAACACGCAGTGATTGCCGCCTCACCCTGTGGTTGCCTCCACAGCCAGTGGATGCCTCCACACTCAGTGGTTGCCTCCACACCCAGCTACTGCCCCTACACCCAGTGGTTGCCTACACATCCAGTGGTTGCCTTCACACCCAGTGGTTTCCGCCAACACCAGTATTTGCTCCCACACCCAGTGGGTGCATTCACACCCAGTGGTTGCCTCCACATCCCGAGGTTGCCTACACACCAAGTTGCTGCCTCCACACCCAGTGGTTACCTCCAGACCCAGTGGTTGCCTCCACACCACGTGGTGGTCGCCACACCCCAGTGGTTGCCTCCACACCCAGTAGTTGCCTCCACACCACGTGGTTGCCGCAACACCCCAGTGGTTGCCTCCACACCCAGTGATTGCCTCCACACCCAGTGTTTGCCTCCACACCCAGTGGTTGCCGCCACACCAAGTGGTTGCCTCCACACCCAGTGATTGCCTCCAATCCCAGTGGTTGCCGCTACACCCAGTTATTGCCCCCACACCCAGTGGTTCTCTCCACACCCAATGGTTGTCGCCACACCCAGTGGTTGCCTCCACACCCAGTGGTTGCCTCCACTTCCAGTGGTTGCCCCCACTCCGAGTGGTTGCCTCCATACCCAGTGGTTGCCTCTACACACAGTGTTTGCCGCAACACCCAGTTACTGCCCACACACACAATGGTTGCCTTACTCATTGTGTATGAGTTAATTTTTTTAAATTTGAGTTAAAACTAACGTAAATATCCGTCAAAAATCATCGATAGATACAGCGATAGCAGGCGGCTTGATATCTGCAAGGCACTACACATTAAGAAGTCGACACCAGCAATCAACAGCCAATTAATGCACAACTATATTCTACCCAATTCAAGACTCCGCACCAATATAGAAGCATCAAGAAATATGGGCCAATAGGCCCTTTGCAGTTACTTCCATTCATCCCTTTAACTTACAAAATATTATACCCATTGTTTCGTGTTCTGTCTTGTGTTAAAAGTTTGTTTTCACCTCATCCAAAACTGTTGTAACACATCACCTCACCCAAATGCAGGTATAAAATCGAAGCTGTTTAAACTCTGTTTAGTTATAGTTGTGTGTGTGTAAACTAAAGTCTTTGAAAATGTAATAAGTTATTACGAAACGCGTTCAAGTGTCCCGTCAGACTAGAAATGAAAATTAATTTAGGAGAACTGATTTTTCAGTTACCATCAACAGTGAAAAGAAATATAAGAAATATTGAGAAATTTCGTGTTAGAATTATTAATCTTACTTTTTCGGTCATATTTTATAATATATGTCTACAGGAAAGACCAAAATATACTAATATATATATATATATATATATATATATATATATATATATATATATATATATATATATATATATATATATATATATATATATATATATATATATGTATATATATATATATATATATATATATATATATATATATATATATATATATATATATATATATATATATATATATATATATATATATATATATATATATATATATATATATGCAATTGACGATCACAAAACACTGATCATTTTATGCGGAAAATCCACAGAGAAATATGAAATGAGGTGAACGTTTCGGCTTTGTTAAAGCCTTTGTCAACACCAGACTGACTGAGGAGAAGGGAGAAGGGGGGAAGATATATAGGCCGACACCTGACCAACCCATCCCTAGGGTTGGTCAGGTGTAATTAACCAAAAACAGGTATAGCTTAGCTTAGAATGGTCAAAGAGGATTAAGCGGTCAGAGAATAAGGATGAAAGATTAAAGAAAAGCCTCATGAACACACAATATATGAATATACAAATATAATGAGACATTGTATTCCTTTGGAGACTTCAGGCTGAAGGCGCAAGGGACATAAGGAGTCAGCAGGCCGTTGAGTCGCTTCGCCAGTCTGTACGTGGGTGTAGGTATCTGGCTAATGATTGGCCGAAGTGGGTTTCCAGGCTTGTGTGTCTTGACATTTCCATACGCATATCCAGGTTTATATTCCCCAATGATCTTTGGCAGGTGGAGTCCTGATTTCTTGGTGTTCACAGTATCGATCAGTTTGTTGACCTTTGCTTTCAATTCGGCTGTAGTGTCCTTCGTTACCCTTTGGAATTTAGTTTGGTCAGAGAGTATGAGGTTCATTTTCGCCAGATATTCGTCTTTTTTAAGAATGACGTATATTGGCGACTTGTCACCTCTTCTGACAACTATCTCCTTGTTCTTACGAAGGCTTTTAGCTGCCGCTTTAAGCTCGGGGGACAGTATGGTGCTTCTGTAATTGCCTCGATTCTTTCCTCCTTCCGCAATAAGTTCTGCTTGTAAGGTATCTTTGGTAGTGACCTTCTTTTGTGTCTCGAGGTCGAATATGTCGTCCAACAGAATCTCCAACTCCACTTTCCGGGCCATCTCACTCGGTCTGGACATAACGTGAGAGTTTATGCCCAGATTTAGGAGAGTGACTTGGTCCTCAGTGAGGTTAATTCCTGCAAGGTTCAGGAAGCCATCTCTTGGTCGTGGAGTTGCCATAGGTCCTCCATATAACGTTGTTAGTTTCTTGATAATCCTTGTTTCAGTGCTGAGGTGATGTCGGTCTGTGAGGATGTCGAGGTGTTGTTCAATGCGGGTACGGATACTTTCGTCGATGTTGCTATTTCTCCACACGTTTGTAGCATGAAGTAGTTGCGTTTTGTTGTCTGTGATTTCATTCTCTGCCTTGTATATCTGATCACGAATCAGATCCTGGCGATATTTTATCGTGAAGGCTTGATTCCTTGCTGCTGGGTCGTGCGCTTTAATATTAGTATATTTTGGTAGCAGTCTTTCCTGTAGACATATATTATTAAATATGACCGAAAAAGTAAGATTAATAATTCTAACACGAATTTTCTCAATCTTTCGTACATTTCTTTTCACTGTTGGTGGTAATTCAAAAATCAATTCTCCAAAATTCATTTTTATTTCTAGTCTGACGCAACACTTGAGCGAGTTTCGTAAAACTTATTACATTTTCAAAGACTTTAGTTTACACATACACAACTGAATAGAACTTACACATCTCCGATTTGTTTATATCTACATTTTAGTGAGGTGGATGGGGTGAGGTGGTTTTAATAGGGTATTAAATTCATCAACACAAGACAGAACACGAAAAAATGGGTATTGAATGGAAGTGATTGTAGAAAGCCTATGGGTCCATATTTCTTGATGCTTCTATATTGGAGCGGAGTCTTGAGGTGGGTAGAATATAGTTGTGCATTAATTGGCTGTTGATTGCTGGTGTTGACTTCTTAATGTGTAGTGCCTCGCAAACGTCAAGCCGCCTGCTATCGCTGTATCTATCGTTGATTTCTGTGTTGTTTACTAGGATTTCTCTGGCGATGGTTTGGTTGTGGGAAGAGATTATATGTTCCTTAATGGAGCCTTGTTGCTTATGCATCGTTAAACGCCTAGAAAGAGATGTTGTTGTCTTGCCTATATACTGGGTTTTTTGGAGCTTACAGTCCCCAAGAGGGCATTTGAAGGCATAGACGACGTTGGTCTCTTTTAAAGCGTTCTGCTTTGTGTCTGGAGAGTTTCTCATGAATAGGCTGGCCGTTTTTCTGGTTTTATAGTAAATCGTCAGTTGTATCCTCTGATTTTTGTATGTAGGGATAACGTTTCTATTAATAATATCTTTCAGGACCCTTTCCTCCGTTTTATGAGCTGTGGAAAAGAAGTTCCTGTAAAATAGTCTAATAGGGGGTATAGGTGTTGTGTTAGTTGTCTCTTCAGAGGTTGCATGGCGTTTCACTTTCCTTCTTATGATGTCTTCGACGAAACCATTGGAGAAGCCGTTGTTGACTAGGACCTGCCTTACCCTACAGAGTTCTTCGTCGACTTGCTTCCATTCTGAGCTGTGGCTGAGAGCACGGTCGACACATGCGTTAACAACACTCCTCTTGTACCTGTCTGGGCAGTCGCTGTTGGCATTTAGGAACATTCCTATGTTCGTTTCCTTAGTGTAGACTGCAGTGTGGAAACCTCCGCTCTTTTCAATGACTGTTACATCTAGAAAGGGCAGCTTCCCATCCTTTTCCATCTCATAAGTGAAACGCAGCACGGAACTCTGCTCAAATGCCTCCTTCAGCTCCTGCAGATGTCTGACATCAGGTACCTGTGTAAAAATGTTGTCAACATACCTGCAGTATATGGCCGGTTTCAAGTACATGTCGACTAAGACTTTTTGCTCGATGGTACCCATGTAGAAGTTTGCAAACAGGACACCTAGGGGAGAACCCATGGCGACCCCATCTTCTTGCTTACACATGTGCCCATCCGGGCTCAAGAAGGGTGCCTCTTTTGTACAAGCTTGGAGTAGTTTCCTTAGAATATTTTCTGGTATACCAGAGGAGTACAGGCTGGATCACGATACACTCTGTCGGCTATCATCCCGATTGTCTCGTCCACAGGTACGTTGGTGAACAGTGATTCTACGTCCAACGAGGCTCTTATCCCTGTGGCCCGTGTGCCCCGCAGTAAGTCAACAAATTCCTTTGGAGACTTCAGGCTGAAGGCGCAAGGGACATAAGGAGTCAGCAGGCCGTTGAGTCGCTTTGCCAGTCTGTACGTGGGTGTGGGTATCTGGCTAATGATTGACCGAAGTGGGTTTCCAGGCTTGTGTGTCTTGACATTTCCATACGCATATCCAGGTTTATATTCCCCAATGATCTTTGGCAGGTGGAGTCCTGATTTCTTGGCGTTCACAGTTTCGATTAGTTTGTTGACCATTGCTTTCAATTCGGCTGTAGTGTCCTTCGTTACCCTTTGGAATTTAGTTTGGTCAGAGAGTATGAGGTTCATTTTCGCCAGATATTCGTCTTTTTTAAGAATGACGTATATTGGCAACTTGTCACCTCTCCTGACAACTATCTCCTTGTTCTCACGAAGGCTTTTAGCTGCCGCTTTGAGCTCGGGGGACAGTATGGTGCTTCTGTAATTGCCTTGATTCTTTCCTCCTTCCGCAATAAGTTCTGCTTGTAAGGTATCTTTGGTAGTGACCTTCTTTTGTGTCTCGAGGTCGAATATGTCGTCCAACAGAATCTCCAACTCCACTTTCCGGGCCATCTCACTCGGTCTGGACATAACGTGAGAGTTTATGCCCAGATTTAGGAGAGTGACTTGGTCCTCAGTGAGGTTAATTCCTGCAAGGTTCAGGAAGCCATCTCTTGGTCGTGGAATTGCCATAGGTCCTCCATATAACGTTGTTAGTTTCTTGATAATCCTTGTTTCAGTGCTGAGATGATGTCGGTCTGTGAGGATGTTGAGGTGTTGTTCAATGCGGGTACGGATACTTTCGTCGATGTTGCTATTTCTCCACTCGTTTGTAGCATGAAGTAGTTGCGTTTTGTTGTCTTTGATTTCATTCTCTGCCTTGTATATCTGATCACGAATCAGATCCTGGCGATATATTATCGTGAAGGCTTGATTCCTTGCTGCTGGGTCGTGCGCTTTAATATTAGTATATTTTGGTAGCAGTATTTCCTGTAGACATATATTATTAAATATGACCGAAAAAGTAAGATTAATAATTCTAACACGAATTTTCTCAATCTTTCGTACATTTCTTTTCACTGTTGATGGTAATTCAAAAATCAATTCTCCAAAATTCATTTTTATTTCTAGTCTTGATGAATTGAATTCTCCAAAAATGAATTTTGGAGAATTGACTTTTGAATTACCACCAACAGTGAAAAGAAATGTACGAAAAATTGAGAAAATTCGTGTTAGAATTATTAATCTTATGCGAACAAGCCTGAACGGTCTCCAGGCATATATGCAACTGAAAACTCACACCCCAGAAGTAACTCGAAGCTCAGACCCATCCTACAAGTGGTATGGACCCCTTACTCACCTAACAGGTGGTAATGGACCGTATACCTATCCTACAGTAGGTAGTGTACACAATACCATCCTTTTTGCAGTAGTTTACCCCATACACATTCCAACGTAACATCGTTTTCGGTTGATGTTCCTATAATACATTCGTCAAAGATTTCTAAAGCACAAACTAGTGTAGTCATCCAGTTACTGCCCCCCTCACATAGTGGATGCCTCCACACCCAGTGGTTGCCTCCAAACCCAGTTGTAGACGCCACACCCAGTTACTTCCCTCACAAACATAGTTCCCTCAACACCCAGTGGTTGACTTAAGGTCCAGTAGTTTCCTCCACACCCAGTGGTTGCCTCCACACCCAGTGGTTGTTTCCGTTCCCAGTGGTTGTTTCCGTTCCCAGTGGTTGTTTCCGTTCCCAGTGGTTGCCTCCACTCCCAGTGGTTGCCTCGACTCACAGTGGTTTCCTCAACACCCAGTGGTTGCCTCCACACCCAGTGGTTGTTTCCGTTCCCAGTGGTTGCCTCCACTCCCAGTGGTTGCCGCCACACCCAGTGGTTGCCTCGACTCACAGTGGTTTCCTCAACATCCAGTGGTTGCCTTCACACCCATTGGTTGCCTCCACACCCATTGGTTTCTGGCACACCCAGTTAATGCCCAGTCACATAATGGATGCCTCCACACACAGTGGTTGCCTTCACACGCAGTGATGGCCTTAAAACCCATTGGTTGCCTCCACACTCAGTTACTCCCGCTACACCCAGTGGTTCCCTCAACACCCAGGGGTTGCCTCCCCTCCCAATGGTTGTCGCCACACCCAGTGGTTGCCTCCACATCCAATGGTTGCCGCCAGACCAAGTTATTGCCCCCTTACCGAGTGGTTGCCTCCACACTCGGAGGTTGCCGCCACACCCACATGTTGCCTCCACACTAATTGGTTGCCGCGACACCCAGTTATTGCCCCCACACCCAATGGTTGCCTCAACAACCAGTGGTTACCTCCACATCCAGTGGTTGCCTACACAACCAGTGGTTGCCTTAACACCCATTGGTTGCCTTAAAACCCATTGGTTGCCTTAACACCCATTGGTAGCCTCCACCGTTAGTTACTGCCCCAACACCCAATGGTTGCCTCCATACCCAGTGGTTGCCTCCACACCCAGTGGTTGCCTCCACACCCAGTGGTTGCTTCCATTCCCAGTGGTTGCCTCGACTCACAATGGTTTCCTAAACACCCAGTGGTTGCCTCTACACCCATTGGTTTCTGGCACACCCAGTGGTTGCATCCACTCACATAGTGGATGCCTCCACACCCAGTGGATGCCTCCACAATCAGTGGTTGCCTTAACACCCATTGGTTGCCTCCACACTCAGTTACTGCCCATACACCCAGTGGTTGCCTCCACACCCAGTGGTTGCCCCACACCCAGTGGTTGCCTCCATTCCCAGTGGTTGCCTCAACTCCCAGTGGTTGCCGCCACACACAGGGGTTGCCTCTACTCCCAGTGGTTGCCTCAACACCCAGTGATTGCCGCCTCACCCTGTGTTGCCTCCACAGCCATTAGTTTCCTCTCCACTCATTGGTTTCCTTTCCACCCAGATGCTGCCTCCGCTCTTAGCTATTGCCTCCACACCCATTATTTGCCTCCACACCCATTTGTTGCCTCCCCCACCCAGTTGTTCCGTCCACACCCAGTTGTTGCCTCAACAACCAGTGGTTGCCTCCACACCCAGGGGTTTCTTCAACACCCAATGGTTGCCTCCACATTCAGTGGTTGCCACTACACCCAGTTATTGCCCCCCACACCGAGTGGTTGCCTCCACTCCCAGTGGTTGCCTCCACAACCAGTGGTTGCCTCCACACCCAGTGGTTGCCGCCTCACTAGTTGCCACTACAGCCTCCACACCTCAACAGTGGTGCCAGTGGTCGCCGCCACACTCAGTGGTTGAATTCACACCCAGTAGTTGCTTCAACACTCAGTGGTTACCGCCACACTCAGTGGATGCATCCACACCCAGTAGATTCTTAACAACCAGTGGATGCCTCCACACCTAGTGGTTGCCTCCAAACTCAGTTACTGCCCCAACACCCAGTGGTTGCCTCCAGACCCAGTGGTTGCCTCCAGACCCAGTAGTTGCCTACACACTCAGTGGATACAGCCACACCAAGTGCTTGCCTCCACACCCATTGGTTGCCTCCACACCTAGTTGCTGCCTCCACTCCCAGTTGTTGCCTCCACACCCATTTGTTGCCTCTCCATCCAGCTGTTGCCTCCACACCCAGTTGTTGCCTCCCCACCCAGTTATTGCCTCTAGACCCAGTAGTTGCCTCCACACCTAGTGGTTGCCTCCACACCCAGTGGTTGCCTCCACTCCCAGTGGTTGCCACCACTCCCAGTTATTGCCTCTACACCCAGTGGTTGCCTCACACTCAGTGGTTGCCCCTCCACACAGTGGTTGCCTCAACACCCTGTAGTTGCCTCAACACCCTGTAGTTGCCTCAACAACCAGTGGTTGCCTCCGTACCTAGTTGTTGCCTCCACAACCAATGGATGCCTCTAATCTCAGTTACTGTCCCAACACCTAGTGGTTGCCTCCACACCCAGTGTTCGCCTCCACTTCCTGTAGTTGCCTCCACACCCAGTGGTTGCCTCCACATCCAATAGATGCCTCCACAGCCAGTAGTTGCCTCCACACCCAGTGGTTGCCTTAACAACAAGTGGTTGCCTTAACAACCAGTGGTTGCCTCCACACCCAGTAATTTCCTCTACACCCACTGGTTGCCTCCACACCCAGCGGTTGCCTTCACACTCAATTGTTGCCTTCACACCCATTGGTTGCCACTACACCAGTTACTGCCCCCAAACCCAGTGGTTCCATCCACACACAGTGGTTGCCTCCACACCCAGGGGTTGCCTCCACACCCAGGGGTTGCCTCCACATTTAGTTGTTGCCTCAACACATATTGGTTTCCTCCCCAACCATTTGTTTCCACCCCACCTAGTTGCTACTTCCACACCTAGTTCTTTCCTCCACAACTAGTTTTTGCCTCCACACCCAGTTCTTCCCTCGACACCTAGTTGTTGCCTCCACACAGAGTTATTGCCTCCAAACCTAGTGGTTGCCTCCACACTCAGTACTTGCCTCCACACCCAGTGGTTGCCGCTACACCCAGTGGTTGACTCAACACCCAGGGGTTGCCTCCACACCCAATGGTTGTCGCCACACCCAGTGGTTGCCGCCACATCCAGTGGTTGCCGCCACACCCAGTTATTGCCCCCCACACTGAGTGGTTGCCTCCACACCCAGTGGTTGCCGCCACACTCAGTGGCCTCATCCACAACCAGTGGTTGGCTCCACACCCAGTGGTTGCCGCCACACTCAGTGGCCTCATCCACAACCAGTGGTTGGCTCCACACCCAGTAGTTGCCGCCTCACCAAGTGGTTGCCACCACACCCAGTTGTTGCCGCAACACTCAGTGGTTGCCACCACACCCAGTGGTTGCCACCACACCCAGTCGTTGCCTCCACACCCAGTGGTTGCCTCTACTCCCAGTGGTTGCCTCAACTCCCAGTCGTTGCCGCCACACCCAGTGGTTGCCTCTACTCCCAGTGGTTGCCTCAAAACCCAGTGGTTGCCTCCACACCCAGTTATTGCCTCCACACCGAGTGGTTGCCTCCACAGCCAGTGGATGCCTCCACACTCAGTGATTGCCGCCACACCCAGTTTTTGCCTCCACACCTAGTGGTTGCCTCCATACCTAGTGGTTGCCTCCACAACCAGTGGATGCCTCCAAACTCAGTTACTGCCCCAACACCCAGTGATTGCCTCCACACCCAGTGTTCGCCTCCACTTCCAGTAGTTGCCTCCACACCCAGTGGTTGCCTCCACACCCAATTGATGCCTCCACACCCAGTAGTTGCCTCCACACCCAGTGGTTGCCTTAACAACCAGTGGTTGCCTCCACACCCAGAAACTTCCTCTACACCCAGTAGTTGCCTCCACACCCAGTGGTTCCATCAACACACAGTTCTTGCCTCCACACCCATTGGTTTCCTCCCCAACCATTGGTTACCACCCCACCTAGTTGCTACCTCCACACCTAGTTGTTGCCTCCACACCGAGTTATTGCCTTCAGACCCAGTGGTTGCCTCCACACTCAGTACTTGCCTCCACACCCAGTGGTTGCCGCTACACCCAGTGGTTGACTCAACACCCAGGAGTTGCCTCCACACCCAATGATTGTCGCCACACCCAGTGGCTGCCGCCACATCCAGTGGTTGCCGCCACACCCAGTTATTGCCCCCACACCGAGTGGTTGCCTCCACACCCAGTGGTTACCGCCACACTCAGTGGCTTCATCCACACCCAGTAGATGCCTCAACAACCAGTGGTTGCCTCCATACCAAGTGGTTGCCTCCACACCCAGTGTTCGCCTCCACTTCCAGTAGTTGCCTTCACACCCAGTGGTTGCCTCCACACCCAGTAGTTGCCTACACACTCAGTGGTTGCCTCCACACCCATTGGTTGCCGCCACACCCAGTGGTTTCCTCCACACCCAGTGGTTGCCTCCACACCCATTGGTTGCTGCCATTAACACCCAGTTAATGGCCACTCACATATTGGATGCCTCCACAACCAGTAGTTGCCTTAACACTAAGTGGTTGCCTTTACACCCACTGGTTGCCTCCACACGCAGTGGTTGCCACCACACCCTATGTTTGCAGACACACCCAGTTACTGCCCTCACATATCGTGGATGCCTCCACACCCAGTAGTTGCCAATACACTTAGTGGTTCCAGCCACACCCAGTAATTGCCTCCACACCCAGTGTTTGCCTCCACACCCATTGGTGGCCTCTACATCCAGTTACTGCCCCAACACCTAGTGGTTGCCTCCACACACAGTGGTTGGCTCCACACCCAGTGGTTGCCTCCATACCCAGTGGTTGAATCCACACTCAGTGGTTGCCTCCACACCCAGTGGTTGTCTCCACACCCAGTTACTGCCCCAACACATAGTGGTTGCCTCCACACACAGTGGTTGGCTCCACACCCAGTGGTTGCCTCCATACCCAGTGGTTGAATCCACACTCAGTGGTTGCCTCCACACCCAGTGGTTTCCTCCACACCCAGTTACTGCCCCAACACCTAGTGGTTGCCTCCACACCCAGTGATTGCCTCCACTCCCAGTGGTTGCCTCCACACCCAGTGATTGCCTCCACACACAGTTATTGCCTCCACACCCAGTTATTGCCTCCACACTCAGTTGTTGCCTCCACACCCAGATCTTGCACTCCACGCCCAGGTGTGGCCTGCGCATCAGTTGTTGACTCCGCACCCATTTATTGCTTCCAAACCCAGTGTTTGACCCCACACTCAGTGCCTGCCGACACACCTAGTGCTTGTCTCCACACCCTGTGGAAGCCTCCACACCCAGTGGTGTCCGCCACACCCAGATGTTGCTTCCACACCCAGTTGTTCATTCCACACCCAGTTGTGCGCTCCTCACCCAGTGGTTGAATCCACACCCAGTGGTTGCCTCCACTCCCAGTGGTTGCTTCCACACCCAATGGTTACCTCCACACTCAGTGGTTGCCGCCACACACAGTTATTGCCCCCACACCCAATGGTTACCTCCACACCCAGTAGTTGCCTCCACACCCAGTTGTGGCCTGCACATCAGTTGTTGACTCCACACCCAGTGGTTGCCTCCACACCCTGTTATTGCTTCCAGACCCTGTGATTGCCTACACACCCAGAGGTTGCCTCCACACCCAGTGGTTGCCTCTGCACCCAGTGGTTGCCTCCACACCCAGTGGTTGCCTCTGCACCCAGTGGTTGCCTCTACACCCATTTATTGCCTCCATGCCCAGTGGTTGCCTCCAAACCCAGTTACTGGCTCCACACCCAGCTAAAATCCCCACATTCAATGGATGCCACCACACCTAGTGGTTTCCTCCAAACCCAGAGGATGCCTCCACACCCAGTTACTGCCCCTACACCCAGTGGTTGCCTCCACAACCAGTTACTGCCTCCACACCCAGTTACTGAACTCACATTTAGTGGATGACTCCACACCATGTGGTTCCCTCTATACCCAATGGTTGCCGCCAAACCCAGTGGTTTGCTCCACACCCATTGATAGCCGCCACATTCAGTTACTGCCCTCTCACCCATAGTTGCCTCCACACCCAGTGGTTGCCTCCACGTCAGTGGTTGCCGCCACACCCAGTGGTTGCCTCCACTCCCAGTGGTTTCCTCAACACCCTGTAACTGCCCCTACACCCAGTAGTTGCCTCCACATCCACTGATTGCCTTCACACATAGTGGTTGCCATCAGACCCAGTGGATGCCTCCACAACCAGAGGTTGCCTCCACATCCAGTGGTTGCCTTCACATCCAGTGCTTACCTCCAGATCCAGTGGTTGCCTCCACACCCAGTGGTTGCCTTCACACCCAGTGGTTGAATCCACATTCAGTGGTTGCCTCCACACCCATTGGTTGCCTCCACACCTAGTTACTGACCTAAAGCCCAGTGGTTGTCTCCACCCTCTGTGGTTTCCTACATACTCAGTGGTTACCTCTATTCCCAGTGGTTGGCTCCATACCGAGTTACTACCCAAACATCCCAGTGCTTGCCTTAACACCCAGTGGTTGCCTCCACACCCAGTGCTTGCCTCCACACCTAGTGGTTGCCGGCACACCCAGTTATTGCTTCCAAACCCAGTTCTTACCTCCACACCCGTTGGTTGCCTCTGCACCCATTGGTTACATCCACACCCAATGGTTGCCTCCACACTCAGTTATTGCCAATGGTTTCCTCAGTTCACACAATGGTTACCTCCACACCCAGTAGTTGCCTCCTCACCCTGTGGTTGCCTCCACACCCAGTGGTTGCCTCAAAACCCAGGGGTTGCCTCCACATTTACCTATTGCCTCCACACCCATTGGTGTCCTCCACACCCAGTGGTTGCCTCCACACCCAGTGGTTGCTTCAAAACCCAGGGATTGCCTCCACATTTACCTATTGCCTCCACACCCATTGGTGTCCTCCACACCCAGTGGTTGCCTCCACTCCCAGTGGTTGCCTCAAAACCCAGAGGTTGCCTCCACATTTCCCTATTGCCTCCACACCCATTGGTGTCCTCCACACCCAGTTGTTCCCTCCACACGCAGCTGTTGCCTCCACACTCAGTTGTTGCCTTGACTCCCAGTTGTTGCCTCCACACCCAGTTCTTGCACTCCACATCCAGTTGTTGCCTGCGCATCAGATGTTGACTCCACACCCAGTGGTTGTCTCCACACCCAGTTATTGCCTACAGACCCATTGGTTGCCTCGACACTCAGTGCCTGCCGCCACACCCAGTAATTGCCTCCACACCCAGTGGTTGCCTCCACACCCAGTGGTTGCCTCCACACCCAGTGGTTGCCTCCACACCCAGTGATTGCCTCCACACCCATTGGTTGTCTCCACTCCCAGTGGTTGCCTCAAACCCCAGTGGTTGCCAAACCCCAGTGGTTGCCCCCATTCCCAGTAGTTGCCTCCATTCCCAGTGGTTGCCTCCACACACAATGGTTGCATCCACACCCAGTGGTTGCCTCCACAACCAGTGGTTACCACACACCCAGTGGTTGCCTCCATTCCCAGTAGGTGTCTCCACTCCCAGTGGTTGCCCACACTCCCAGTGGTTGCCCCCATTCCCAGTAGTTGCCTCCATTCCCAGTGGTTGCCTCCACACACAGTGGTTGCCTCCACACCCAGTGGTTGCCTCCACACACAGTGGTTCCCTCAACACCCAGTTGTTGCCTCCACACTCAGTAATTGCCTTCACACCCAGTTATTGCCCTCACATCTATAGTTGACTCAACACTCAATGGTTGCCACCACACCCAGTGGTTGCTTCCACATCCATTGGTTGCCTTCACACCCAGTGGTTGCCTTTAGACCCAATGGATGCCTCCACACGTAGAGGATCCCTCCACACCCAGTAGTTGCCTCCACATCCAGTGGTAGCCTTAACACTCAGTGGTTATCTACAGATCCAGTGGTTGCTTCCACACCTAGAGTTTGCCTCCAAACCCAGAGGTTGCCGCCAACACGAGCATTTTCCTCCACACCCAGTGGTTGCCTCCACATCCAGTGGTTGTCTCAACACCCAGTGGTAGCCGCCACACTCAGTTTCTGCCTCCACACCCAGTTGTTGCCTCCACACCCAGTTGTTTCCTCCACACCCAGTTGTTTCCTCCACACCCAGTTGTTTCCTCCACACCCAGTTGTGGCCTTCGAATCAGTTGTTGACTCCACACTAAGTGGTTGCCTCGACACCCAGTTATTTCCTCCAGACCGAGTGTTTGCCTCCAAATCCAGTGGTTGCCGCCACACCCATTGGTTGCCGGCAAGTCCAGTGTTTGCCTCCACAAACAGTGGTTGCCTCCACAAACAGTGGTTGCCATCACACCGAGTGGTTGCCTACACACTCAGTGGTTGCCTCCACACTCAGTGGTTTCCATCAATTCCAGTGGTTGCGTCCACACCCAGTGGTTGCTTCCGCACCCAATTGGTGCTTCCGCACCCAATGGTTGCCTCCACAGCCTGTGATTGCCTCCATACCCAGTTACTGCCTCCACACCCAGTTACTGTCCCCACACTTAGTGGATGCCTCCACACCCATTAGTTGCCTCCACACCCAGTGGTTGCCTCTACAACCAGTTACTGCCTCCACACCCAGTTACTGTACTCACATTATTTGGATGCCTCCACACCCAGTGGTTGCCACCACACCAAGTGGTTGTCTCTATACCCAATGGTTGCCGCCAAACCCAGTGGTTACCTCCACACCCAGTGGTAGCCGCCACATTCAGTTACTGCCCTTTCACCTATATTGGCCTCCACACCCAGTGGTTGCCTCAACACCCATTGGTTGCCTCCACACCCATTAGTTGCCTCCACACCCAGTGGTTGCCTCCACACCCAGTGGTTGCCACCACACCAAGTGGTTGTCTCTATACCCAATGGTTGCCGCCAAACCCAGTGGTTACCTCCACACCCAGTAGTAGCCGCCACATTCAGTTACTGCCCTCTCTCCATAGTTGCCTCGACACCCAGTGGTTGCCTCCACACCCAGTGGTTGCCGCCACATCTATTAGTTGCCGCCACACCCAGTGGTTGCCTTCACACCCAGTGGTTACCTCCAGATCCAATGTTTACCGCCAACACCAGCATTTGCCTCCACATTCAGAGGTTGCCTCCACACCCATTGGTTGCCTCCACACCTAGTTACTGACCCAAAACCCTCTGGTTGCCTCCACACTCAGTGGTTGTCTACACACCCAGAGGTTACCTCAATTCTCATTAGTTTCCTCCATACCCAGTTACTGTCCAAACACCCCAGTGGTTGCCTCCACACCCAGAGGTTGCCTCCACACCCCAGTGGTTGCTTCCACTTCCTGTGGTTGCCTTAACACCCACTGGTTGCCTCCACACCCTGTGGAAGCCTCCACACCCAGTGGTGTCCGCCACACCCAGATGTTGCTTCCACACCCAGTTGTTCATTCCACACCCAGTTGTGCGCTCCTCACCCAGTGGTTGAATCCACACCCAGTGGTTGCCTCCACTCCCAGTGGTTGCTTCCACACCCAATGGTTACCTCCACACTCAGTGGTTGCCGCCACACACAGTTATTGCCCCCACACCCAATGGTTACCTCCACACCCAGTAGTTGCCTCCACACCCAGTTGTGGCCTGCACATCAGTTGTTGACTCCACACCCAGTGGTTGCCTCCACACCCTGTTATTGCTTCCAGACCCAGTGATTGCCTACACACCCAGAGGTTGCCTCCACACCCAGTGGTTGCCTCTGCACCCAGTGGTTGCCTCCACACCCAGTGGTTGCCTCTGCACCCAGTGGTTGCCTCTACACCCATTTATTGCCTCCATGCCCAGTGGTTGCCTCCAAACCCAGTTACTGGCTCCACACCCAGCTAAAATCCCCACATTCAATGGATGCCACCACACCTAGTGGTTTCCTCCAAACCCAGAGGATGCCTCCACACCCAGTTACTGCCCCTACACCCAGTGGTTGCCTCCACAACCAGTTACTGCCTCCACACCCAGTTACTGAACTCACATTTAGTGGATGACTCCACACCATGTGGTTCCCTCTATACCCAATGGTTGCCGCCAAACCCAGTGGTTTGCTCCACACCCATTGATAGCCGCCACATTCAGTTACTGCCCTCTCACCCATAGTTGCCTCCACACCCAGTGGTTGCCTCCACGTCAGTGGTTGCCGCCACACCCAGTGGTTGCCTCCACTCCCAGTGGTTTCCTCAACACCCAGTAACTGCCCCTACACCCAGTAGTTGCCTCCACATCCACTGATTGCCTTCACACATAGTGGTTGCCATCAGACCCAGTGGATGCCTCCACAACCAGAGGTTGCCTCCACATCCAGTGGTTGCCTTCACATCCAGTGCTTACCTCCAGATCCAGTGGTTGCCTCCACACCCAGTGGTTGCCTTCACACCCAGTGGTTGCATCCACATTCAGTGGTTGCCTCCACACCTAGTTACTGGCCTAAAGCCCAGTGGTTGTCTCCACCCTCTGTGGTTTCCTACATACTCAGTGGTTACCTCCATTCCCAGTGGTTGGCTCCATACCGAGTTACTACCCAAACATCCCAGTGCTTGCCTTAACACCCAGTGATTGCCTCCACACCCAGTGGTTGCCTCCACACCTAGTGGTTGCCGGCACACCCAGTTATTGCTCCCAAACCCAGTTCTTACCTCCACACCCAGTGTTTGCCTCCTCACCCAGTTACTGCACCCCTACCCAGTGGTTGCCTCCACACCCGTTGGTTGCCTCTGCACCCATTGGTTACCTCCACACCCAATGGTTACCTCCACACTCAGTTATTGCCAATGGTTTCCTCAGTTCACACAATGGTTACCTCCACACCCAGTAGTTGCCTCCTCACCCTGTGGTTGCCTCCACACCCAGTGGTTGCCTCAAAACCCAGGGGTTGCCTCCACATTTACCTATTGCCTCCACACCCATTGGTGTCCTCCACACCCAGTGGTTGCCTCCACACCTAGTTGTTGCTTCAAAACCCAGGGGTTTCCTCCACATTTACCTTTTGCCTCCACACCCATTGGTGTCCTCCACACCCAGTGGTTGCCTCCACTCCCAGTGGTTGCCTCAAAACCCTGGGGTTGCCTCCACATTTCCCTATTGCCTCCACACCCATTGGTGTCCTCCACACCCAGTTGTTCCCTCCACACGCAGCTGTTGCCTCCACACTCAGTTGTTGCCTTGACTCCCAGTTGTTGCCTCCACACCCAGTTCTTGCACTCCACATCCAGTTGTTGCCTGCGCATCAGATGTTGACTCCACACCCAGTGGTTGCCTCCACACCCAGTTATTGCCTACAGACCCATTGGTTGCCTCGACACTCAGTGCCTGCCGCCACACCCAGTAATTGCCTCCACACCCAGTGGTTGCCTCCACACCCAGTGGTTGCCTCCACACCCAGTGGTTGCCTCCACACCCAGTGATTGCCTCCACACCCAGTGGTTGTCTCCACTCCCAGTGGTTGCCTCAAACCCCAGTGGTTGCCCCCATTCCCAGTAGTTGTCTCCATTCCCAGTGGTTGCCTCCACACACAGTGGTTGCCTCCACACCCAGTGGTTGCCTCCACAACCAGTGGTTACCACACACCCAGTGGTTGCCTCCATTCCCAGTAGGTGTCTCCACTCCCAGTGGTTGCCCACACTCCCAGTGGTTGCCCCCATTCCCAGTAGTTGCCTCCATTCCCAGTGGTTGCCTCCACACACAGTGGTTGCCTCCACACCCAGTGGTTGCCTCCACACACAGTGGTTCCCTCAACACCCAGTTGTTGCCTCCACACTCAGTAATTGCCTTCACACCCAGTTATTGCCCTCACATCTATAGTTGACTCAACACTCAATGGTTGCCACCACACCCAGTGGTTGCTTCCACATCCATTGGTTGCCTTCACACCCAGTGGTTGCCTTTAGACCCAATGGATGCCTCCACACGTAGAGGATCCCTCCACACCCAGTAGTTGCCTCCACATCCAGTGGTAGCCTTAACACTCAGTGGTTATCTACAGATCCAGTGGTTGCTTCCACACCTAGAGTTTGCCTCCAAACCCAGAGGTTGCCGCCAACACGAGCATTTTCCTCCACACCCAGTGGTTGCCTCCACATCCAGTGGTTGTCTCAACACCCAGTGGTTGCCGCCACACTCAGTTTCTGCCTCCACACCCAGTTGTTGCCTCCACACCCAGTTGTTTCCTCCACACCCAGTTGTTTCCTCCACACCCAGTTGTTTCCTCCACACCCAGTTGTGGCCTTCGAATCAGTTGTTGACTCCACACTAAGTGGTTGCCTCGACACCCAGTTATTTCCTCCAGACCGAGTGTTTGCCTCCAAATCCAGTTGTTGCCGCCACACCCATTGGTTGCCGGCAAGTCCAGTGTTTGCCTCCACAAACAGTGGTTGCCATCACACCGAGTGGTTGCCTACACACTCAGTGGTTGCCTCCACACTCAGTGGTTTCCATCAATTCCAGTGGTTGCGTCCACACCCAGTGGTTGCTTCCGCACCCAATGGGTGCTTCCGCACCCAATGGTTGCCTCCACAGCCTGTGATTGCCTCCATACCCAGTTACTGCCTCCACACCCAGTTACTGTCCCCACACTTAGTGGATGCCTCCACACCCAGTGGTTGCCTCCACACACAGTGGTTGCCTCCATACCCAGTGGTTGCCTCCACACACAGTGGTTGCCTCCATACCCAGTGGTTGCCTCCACACCATGGTGTTGCCTCTTACCCAGTTGTTGCCTTAACAACCAGTGGTTGCCTCCATACCCAGTTGTTATCTCCACACCCATTGGTTACCGCCACACCCAGTGGTTGATTCCATACCCAGTGGTTACCTCAAGACCCTGTGGTTGCCTCCAGACCCATAGTTGCCTCAACACACAGTGGTTGCCTCAAAACCCAGTGGTTGCCTCAAAACCCAGTGATTGCCTCTACATCCATTTATTGCCTCCACACCCGATATTGGCTCCACACACAGTGGTTGCTTCCACTCCAAGACGTTGCTTCACCATCCAATTGTTGCCTCGACACCCAGTTGTTGCCTCCACATCCAGTTATTGCCTCCACGCCCAGTTGTGTCCAGCAAATCAGTTATTGACTCCACACCAAGTGGTTGCCTCAACACCTAGTTATTGCCTCCAGATCGAGTGTTTACTCACACCCATTGGTTGACGCCACACCCAGTGGTTGCCTCAATACTCAGTGGTGGCCGCTTCATCCAGTGTTTGCCTTCACACACAGTGGTTGCCACCGCACCCAGTGGTTGCCTCCACACTCAGTGGTTGCCTCCACACCCAGTGGTTGCCTCCACACTCAGTGGTTGCCGCCACACCCTGGTGTTGCGTCCACACTCAGTGGTTGCCTCCACACCTATTAGTTGCCTCTGTACCTTGAGATTATCTTGAGATGATTTCGGCGCTTTAGTGTCCCCGCGGCCCGGTCCTCGACCAGGCCTTCACCCCCAGGAAGCAGCCCGTGACAGCTGACTAACTCCCAGGTACCTATTTTACTGCTAGGTAACAGGGGCATAAAGTGAAAGAAACTCTGCCAATTATTTCTCGCCGGCACCGGGATCGAACCCGGGACCACAGGATCACAAGTCCAGTAAGCTGTCAGTAGTAGGGATGAGAACGTACAGGTGATTTTTTTTCTGGTGGAAAAAATCCCTTGTGTGAGTCAGGGTTTTCAGGTTCCAAAATCACACGTGTGAGTCAAGGTTTTCAGGTTCCAAAATCACACGTGAGTCAAGATTTTGAGGTCCAATATCCCGCGTGTGAGCCAGGGTTTTCAGGTAAATTTTGTCAGTCACAGATTTTAGAAGTTGTTAAAAGTTCTTATGATGAAAATAATTTCCGAGACTTTAGAAGTTTGTTAAGAGTTTTTATGGGAGAAATTCAAATTCGTGTTTATGAGCCAGGGTTTTCAGGTAATTTTTGTCAGTCACAGATTTTAGAAGTTGTTAAAGTTCTTATAATGAAAATAATATCGTACGAGTTTGTTAAGAGTTCTTATGATGAAAATAATGTCATACGAGTTTGATAAGAGTTCTTATGAAAATAATGTCATACGAGTTTTGTTAAGAGTTCTTATGGGATTCTTACTTAGAAACTAGTATATTGCTATATATCTGAATCATTTCACTGTCTTCCCCTCCCACCCCTACATCTCCTGCTCGTACATCACACCCCTCCCTCCCCCCTTACCTCGCAATCTGTCGCAGCACCTGTGTTTACTTTTAGACCGTCAGCCAGACGCGGCCTTCAGGTTACCTCTTATCTTATCTTATCTTCTCCATAATATCTGGACCGTCCCTCCACCCTCTCTCTCTCTCTCCTCTTCATATTATTCTCTCTTCCTATTTTTCTGACATCGTAATGTTTTGTTCCTTTTTTCATTAACCAGACAGTTTTACACAAATCAACCGAGGCATCTCAATGTAACCTTTATTATTGAAGCTGCCTCCGAGACTATCTAAGCTGGCACCAGCTACCTGCCCCCCAGGCTATCTGCCCGAGGCAATCATCACCTGATTACTTGCCCTGACATCTACCAGTCATTGTCAGCGTTCGCCACCGTAATAATTTATATATATATATATATATATATATATATATATATATATATATATATATATATATATATATATATATATATATATATATATATATATATATATATATATATATATATATATTGGTGTATACTGGCAGCAGGTTTTCTTTCAAACATGTTTCATTGAATATGACCGCATATTCTGTATTTATTATTTTCTGGTTTAGGGCTTCTATCCCTCTAACTATTTTCTTAGCATCAGGGCTTAATTGAAATAGGAGTTCTCCAAAACTCATTTTCGTACTTTTAAGGTGAAGAAAAGAAGTGATTTACTATAGAGTGTATTACACTTATTTGTATAATTTGCACGACGTTTCGAACCTCCATGGTTCATTCTCAAGTGAACAGATCTTACAATACTAGTTGATTTTATACCCGCATTAGGTCAGGTGATAATACAATGAAGGTGAAAACATGGGGGGGTACATAAGGGATAAACATAGGGGCTGCAGAAGGCTTATTGGCCCATACGAGGCATCTCCTATCTAAACACAAAGATTAATCCAGTGTAATTGGCCTGTTATGTTGGACATTGTCTTCTGTGTTGGCATCGATATGTTCTTGTCTTGTCCTTACTCTCATGGTGGGTAGAGTAAATAGTTCCGTGATTTGGGTGTTCATGGTAGGTCGCTCTATTCTTATGTGAATTGCCTCAAGAATTTGTAATCTTCTTGAATCTTGGGTTTTGTCTATTATGCAAGTATTCTTGTTCAACATTTCTCTTGTTAGAGTAATGTCATGGGCTTGTCTCATGTGATTCCTAGGGGCACCAGATTGAAGATGGCATGTCAAACGCCTCGTCAGCTTGGTCGACGTCATACCTATGTACTTACATTGAAGGTTACATCCTTCGTGGGGGCAAGTGTACATGTATACAACGCTTGACTGCTGTAGAGGGTTCTCCGTCGGCTTCGGGCTGTTTTTGATAAGGAGTTCGGAAGTCTTCTTGGTTTTGTAGAATATTATCAGGTTTATGTTTTGGTAAGGAGTAGTGCTTTTTACTCCTTTACGGATTATTTCTTTCATTATTCTTTCCTCTTTTATATGTTCACTGTGCATGGTTGATTTGTAATATAATTTTATTGGGGGTGTTGTGGTTTCTGTTCTAGGTTCTGAATTATACCAACGGTCCAAGTGTCTTCTTATAGCAGCGTTTATTTCCGCGTTGCTATATCCGTTGATCACCAATACCTGAGTTACTCTTTCAAACTCTCTACTCACGTTGCTCCATTCAGAGCAGTGGGTAAGCGCTCGACGAATATAAGCATTGAGAACACTGGCTTTGTATCTTTGGGGGCACTCACTTCTACCGTTCAGGCATAATCCTATGTTATATACCAACGTATATACCAAGCCCACCAACATAGGATTATGCCTGAACGGTAGAAGTGAGTGCCCCCAAAGATACAAAGCCAGTGTTCTCAATGCTTATATTCGTCGAGCGCTTACCCACTGCTCTGAATGGAGCAACGTGAGTAGAGAGTTTGAAAGAGTAACTCAGGTATTGGTGAACAACGGATATAGCAACGCGGAAATAAACGCTGCTATAAGAAGACACTTGGACCGTTGGTATAATTCAGAACCTAGAACAGAAACCACAACACCCCCAATAAAATTATATTACAAATCAACCATGCACAGTGAACATATAAAAGAGGAAAGAATAATGAAAGAAATAATCCGTAAAGGAGTAAAAAGCACTACTCCTAACCAAAACATAAACCTGATAATATTCTACAAAACCAAGAAGACTTCCGAACTCCTTATCAAAAACAGCCCGAAGCCGACGGAGAACCCTCTACAGCAGTCAAGCGTTGTATACATGTACACTTGCCCCCACGAAGGATGTAACCTTCAATGTAAGTACATAGGTATGACGTCGACCAAGCTGACGAGGCGTTTGACATGCCATCTTCAATCTGGTGCCCCTAGGAATCACATGAGACAAGCCCATGACATTACTCTAACAAGAGAAATGTTGAACAAGAATACTTGCATAATAGACAAAACCCAAGATTCAAGATTACAAATTCTTGAGGCAATTCACATAAGAATAGAGCGACCTACCATGAACACCCAAATCACGGAACTATTTACTCTACCCACCATGAGAGTAAGGACAAGACAAGAACATATCGATGCCAACACAGAAGACAATGTCCAACATAACAGGCCAATTACACTGGATTAATCTTTGTGTTTAGATAGGAGATGCCTCGTATGGGCCAATAAGCCTTCTGCAGCCCCTATGTTTATCCCTTATGTATCCCCCCATGTTTTCACCTTCATTGTATTATCACCTGACCTAATGCGGGTATAAAATCAACTAGTATTGTAAGATCTGTTCACTTGAGAATGAACCATGGAGGTTCGAAACGTCGTGCAAATTATACAAATAAGTGTAATACACTCTATAGTAAATCACTTCTTTTCTTCACCTTAAAAGTACGAAAATGAGTTTTGGAGAACTCCTATTTCAATTAAGCCCTGATGCTAAGAAAATAGTTAGAGGGATAGAAGCCCTAAACCAGAAAATATATATATATATATATATTCAGGCTTGTTCGCATATATATATATATATATATATATATATATATATATATATATATATATATATATATATATATATATACATTAGGCATTAATAAAACATATTTATTTATTTATAATTTATTTAGTCATCTAATTTTAGTTTACACAATTTATAATAAAGAGTTTAATCCCAGTATTCACCAATCATTCTCGCTATTAATAAAACAGCCAAACGCTCACTCAGGGGCACACTATTGTTATTACGCTCATTCAGGGGCCCCTTCAGATCGCCTAAGGCCAAAGTCATAGAGGCCTACACTTTCAGTCAACATTCAATCTTCATCCTGTTCACAAGGTTCCCCCAGCATAGTCATATCATCATGTCACTGTGTCCCCTGTGCCTGTCTCCTCTCAACAACGAAATCAGGCATGTGTGTCAAACACGATGTTTAACATGCTTAGGTGAGATGTCCACCAACGCTCTTCAAGAATGCAGACTGTACTGTTTAGGATGCAACGGGTCTACACCGCCTGGACATTTTGACGTAACCTGTACCAGCTGTGGACAACTCTATTGTGCAAATCGTAAGTACCGCTTTTCTCGCACATTCAATAAACTTTCAAAGAAAATATATATCTGAAACACACATACATACAAACAGACAGTCAATTTATATATATTATTCTTATTTCAGTTCATGGTTCTACTTCCTGCCCGTACTGCCGTTGGTCCGTTAACCAGGAACCTCCCACCGAAGTCAGAAACGTCATTGAACCTCCACCCAAACGCCGTCGCATCATAAATAACCGTACGTTTTCACAATAATTTTCGTAATTTAAAAAGTTAATAATTGTATATTTTAACAAGTGTATAAACAAGTAATATGTACTCATACATAAAAATGTTTCCATTACAGGAGTTCCTATTCGTGATCAAGAGAATCTCATACTTGGTGGAATCAACATCCCAGCTCGTAAGTAATATTATTATTTATCTGTAATTCAGTTTTTCCTCTTATTTAGACTTTTTGTTTTTTCCTCTTAATAAATCCTCTTATTTAGACGATATTTTCCTCTTAAAGTTACAAACATTGTTTTCCTATTAAGGTTTTCAAATCCTCTTAATGTTTTCAAATTTGCTTTCCTCTTAACGTTTATTCATTGCTAATATTATATTACAGAATCGCCCCTGGATTCAACCCAACCCTCTGAGTGGAGCACGCCTGTACCAGTCAGCCCCAGCTTTCCCAGGATCTAGAAGAAGATGCACCAGACGGCAACCAGCAGGCTTCCTCAGATGAAGAAGACAATCAACCCCCTGTTCATGACATATCAGATGAAGAAGTCAACGCTCCGGATTCCCCAGAGGTACTTAACTTAGATAACGTTTTTCCGCGAGTGTTAGATGTCACACGCCATTTCGAAGGATCATTCTCGAGACATTCATTCTCCATTCCCGGTCATTTAGACGCTGACCCCAGCGTATATATAAATAGGTATAAGGAATTTTTTATAGAATATATAGACAATCAGTTCAGACAAATACAGGAAGAATTCCCTCCCTCATTTCACATTTACCCTGACGTAAGCCTAATTTTGCAAAAACTTAATCATGCCGACGATCAATATGAAATATTAGACGAAGTATTTTCAATTAGAGGCGAAACTCAGACTGTTACACAGGAAGAGGTGGAAGTTCTCGTAAATTCTTGGGTTGACGAAATGTCCGCTAAAATTGACGAATGCCTAAAAAATGTCCAATCCTCAAGTGTAGGAATTCATTCCATGTCAGGCTTTGCTATTAATTTTTCTTATATTCACCACCCTATGCACCTTGGATCTTACGTACCATATCCTGCAAAATTAAGGGGTAAAGAATCAGTATTTAACCCTGAAAGTGAAGGAGATGAGTGTTTGTTACAGTGCATTGCGGCGTATAAAAACTTAGCATTGGGCAGGAGTATGAATAACGTTAGACGACATTACAAAAACCTTCGATGGTGTAGAAGATTCGTAGTATGGGTAGATGAAGTCAGATTCCCTGTATCATTTGATAATCTTAAGAAAATAGAGAAGCTTAACAAAATTTCTATTTATATTTATACTGTAACTCATGAAAGTAACAGATACTATCTTAGTTTAGCTAGGAAAAGCCAGGAAAAGTATGTCGATAAAGTCCCTTTGTTGTTATTAGAAGGCAAGCATCTTTGTCTGATCAAGGATTTTGATAAATTTGTAAAGAGTATTAACCATAACTCTGGAAGGATTCCTAACACTCATAAATTCTGCAAAATTTGCCTTTTGCATGCTCCCTTAGATGAAATTCAGGCTCACGAAGAGTCATGCACTGTATCCCAAGTATTTTCGTTCTATAATCCTAATGAGAAAATAATTTTTAAAAATTACGGTAGGACCTATAGCCCAACTCACACCGCCTATTACGATTTTGAATGTTGTTTAGAACGTCAAAATCCTAGAGGCATGGTGGAATGTAAGCATAAAGCAATTGCTTATTCCTACATGATTTTAGACAGGGAATTCAATGTCGTAGAAACGTATTCATACGTAGGTCCAGACGCGGTTAATCATTTTATTACAAAGCTAGAAGCCTCATGGAAAGCTATTCATGCTCAGCTCCCCAACTTCCCTAAGAACTTGTCTAGAGAACAGGAAAGAATGTTTCAAAGACAAAATACGTGTCAATTGTGTCATCAAACTTTCAAGTATAAGAAAGATAAACTTAGACATCATAATCATGCTATTCAGGAAAATAATTACTTAGGTGCTTATTGTGCTCGTTGCAATTTACAATGTAAAAATGCTCGTAGATACTTGACCACATTTTCCCATAATGCTGCCTATGATCTTGGAATTATACTTAAAAGAACTGCCCAAAAATCCTCACCGCGATGTAGAAATTCTAACCAAGGAGGGATTGAAATTTATGCAAGTCATCATAGGTGAACTTAAATTCCTAGATAGTCTAGCTCTCCTTAATGGGTCATTAGGAACCTTAGCGAGTGAGCACGTTGCCAGTAAGAAACCCACCAAGTGTACTGAACACATACTAAATGGCGTATCCGATGAGGCTAAAGCTCTGTTAATTAAAGGTAAACAAAGCCTATGTTATGATTATATTTCTTCCATGGACGTGTTAGACGAACCTCAGTTCCCGTCGCGAGATAAGGTTTACAATGTTTTACATGATACTCCACTGTCTGAAGAAGATTATAACAATGCTCTTAAAGTATTTAATTTAGGGAACTGTACAAACATCAAGGATTACCTCATGTTATATTTAAAAGTTGACGTAGGAATGCTAGTTGATATATTTACACTTTGGCGAACATCACTGAAAGA